>NW_019394886.1:0-31139 GCF_000612105.2 Orussus abietinus | reverse complement strand
CACAGTAATACTAAAATAATTTTCATTAATTGTTTTTGTTTATAAATATTTATTTTCTTTAGGAAATCCTTTCTGCCCCTCGAGCGATTCGAATTCCGCGCTGCTCCCGCCGCTAGTACTCTGCGCGGCCGGAGAGGGCAGTGCGAACCAGGTGCAAGTCATCGATGGAGTCCAGTGTACGTGAGCCGCCAACGCCGACTGGTAGATGGCACCGCCATCGCTAGTGCGCGAGCCCCTACTAGAAATTCGTTGCGCCGCCCTTGGGGGCAAAAACGGTGAAAGCTCACGTACAAAACCAGAGGGCAGCACACGATGCGATCGCGCGACCCTGCCCGCAGAGATGACCTGCTTATCTCTGCTGCCCGTGAGCAATCACCCAACTCATCTCTGCACTGGACTCCATCGATGGTTTCCTCCTGGTCCGCACTGCCCTCTACGGCCGCGCAGCGTACTAGCGGCGGGAGCAGCGCGGAGTTCGAATCGCTCGAGGGGCAGAATGGATTTACTAAAGAAAATAAATATTTATAAACAAAAACAATTAATGAAAATTATTTCAGTATTATTGAGGAGCGTGCCTAACTCACCTTACGTAGTTTTTGTTAAATAATAATTTGCAGAATTTTATTAAAGAATATAATAGAACATGCTCTTCCCGCGAACATGATTCTTCCCGCGTACGCGAGACCGTTCGGCGCTAGCTGATTAACTAGGCCTACCCAAGATGTCAGGGCCCGTCTCGCGGCGCGCTAAGTACAGTCTCGACTCTCGAAAACCGCCAATTTCGCGATAGATAAACGTCCCCCTGGAAAATCCTCCTCGACGCAGCCTACTTATCATTACTTAGCACTAAGGTTACATAATAGACACGCTACTTACGATTAATGATTGTTCCTGGACACCCCGAGCGTCGCCACCTGATACTGTAAATAATTTACTAATGGTTTCGGTACTTACCGTCCTCACTCTGCATCGACTTGTGACGGCCACGTTACAGTACATACTGCAATTAGAAGTTCAACAATATAACTTTAGTATCATGTCATGTAAGCATATATTATTTAACAGATTTAAATGTTTAAGAATGTAATATAACCTCGGAATAACAAAAACTGACCTGCACGTACTAGTAAATTTTCTTTTCACTAATGAAAATGGGTCTGAGGCATCACGTAATTCTCTTCTTCTCCTATATTAACGATATTATTACGTCCCCGAATACGATGGTTGTCAAAAATCAAAACACCCAGGAGGCTTTCCATTTTAAATTTCGGTGTCGTCATCCGTGGAAGATGGCGTTCACAGTGTTTATTTTTCTATCTTTTCTTATATGCTTCACCATTTCGCTTAAAAATTTGTGTGGAGCCAGTTCACATGAATAGTCTCGCATTTTCACCACCAAAAACGTTTCGTAATACTGCCAACTACTCATTTTTCACATTTTCGCTCAATTTGCTTTACGTAATATCATGGACGTAGACATATTTGGACGAAGCCCAAGCAGAGATGAGTTGGGAGATTGCTCACGGGCAGGGTCGCGCGATCGCATCGTGTGCTGCCCTCTGGTTTCGTACGTTAGCTTTCACCGTTTTTTGCCCCCAAGGGCGGCGCAACGACTTTCTGGTACGGGCTCGCGCACTCGCGATGGCTGTGCCATCTACCAGTTGCCGTTGGCGGCTCACGTATTCGTGATGGTAATACCACGCGGCAGTTGACGGTGGTGGCTTACCATTATGGCAATCTCCCAACTCATCTCTGCCAAATCAGAGATGAATTGAGAGATTCACGGGAAGGATCGAGCGACCGCGTCCTGTGCGACCTCCGATGGAGGATGCAGACGGCTAATGCACTTGCCACCTGTTGCAACTCTGGGCAGCCCGAGAACCGGCTATGTTATGATTTGTTTGAATGACCGCGAGTGGACGGGGAGTGACCTCTCGCCGACTGGCGAGTGGCCCCGTGAACTTTGTTTATTTCTTGTGTGTTGATTTAGACTAGGAATAGCCTTCTCCTGGGTCCGCAGTAGAATACGTTTCGCGTTTCTTTATCATGCGCCGGGAAGTCGGACGACCCTTCGACTTCGGGGCCATCGGTTTAGCGATATTTTTTCGGATGATTTTCAAAAGACTTGGGAGGAGGATCTCGCGAGGAGCCGACCTCGAGTCGAGGTGGCATTTTGATGTGCCTGCGGATCGATTTAGAGTCGCCGCCTCGACGAGGGGAACGTTTCCGGATTTTCAGCTGTTTTTGGCCAAGTCTTCCGTTACCCTGGGGCCGTAGTGCGTGCTGGGCTTGGCCTTCCTTTTTTGGAGAAATTATGAAATATCGATATCGAGTAGAGTCAGTAGCTTGTTTCAACGATGTATAAATTAATCAGCTTAGGATTTTTTCACCCTCTACGACGGTAGGTGCCTTTTCTTGTGGCCGCGTTCTTTGCTGGCCTCCACCCTTCGTCTCCTCCAGAAGCGAGTCGATCGGGTCGGGGCCAGGAGACGTGGTAAACCGAAACTTCGCGAATCCCTTCGATTACCATCCGCGATTCGATTCTGTGAACAAGTTTAATTTTTCTTTCATTCAACTGGCGATGGCAATCGGAACGTATGAGTGTGAGAACTGAGCTCGGGGGTCGGAGGCACCCCGGGGTGCTGTCCCTAGGATTAGGCTTTTTGTCCCCGGGCGGAATGAGAGAGAACCGTGGAGTGAGTGTGTTGGAACGAATGTGTTTTTTCTTTTAGATATAGCTAGGAAGGTAGGTCAGTTGTCTTGAGTGAATGTTTAGATGTACGCAGGCAGGGCCAGGGCGGGATCTCTTCCTGGGGGTTTGGGAGGAGATCCTGAACCTGGGATAATTTTCCATTGTCCGCGCTTCCGGAAGCGCGGAGGATGTCCACCCTGTGATATATCCGCGATTGTATCAATTTTTTTTCAGCAATAAAATTAATTAGACCGCGCTTGGGAATCGAATAAATGTGCAATACGCTCGAACTGCGCATCCTCGGATCGCAGGTCGTCGTTTTGCTAGCTTTTAGATCTCCCCGCGAGTGATTTTTTTTTTTGTTATTAATCCGATAAATCAGGGGATTGCCAAGCGTTCGAGACGTAGGGGGCTCTGCCCGAAGAGACTGCAAGAGTCGAAGAGGCTATATGCCGAAGCGGCCCCTTAAGAAGAGGGCAACTACGATGGCCTTCCGTTCTTTCGAATGGACAGTCATCCATTTTTTTTCGCCACGTTGTCCCTCTCATTTTTTGTATATCCTTCTGTCTGGATTGACGGGGAGAGACGGTGAACTATCGTTTTCATGAGATTTTCTCGAGTCTGCATTTAAGTAAGATAAATATATTAGATTTCCATCACGCAAAGTAATGTATAATCGAATACATTTTTACTGGGTCAATTATACGAGATCGATGCACTGCGAAATATTCTTGACTTTAATGGTAACTTTAGTAAGTTAGTAGCTCTTCTATCACCTCTGTTGTCTCTTTCTCGCTTTCCAATGGTTTCGTTTGTAAGTTCGTGTTCCCTTTGCAGGTTTAGGTGGATCACCTGGAAGCAGCCATTCTTGGTAAAATCATCATGGGCAGTTAATCGAAATCGAGCTTGCTGCACTTGTTGGTAGAAGATGTTAAAATATGTTAAAGGACGTTTGTGAATTTTTTTTTGCGATGCGAACTGCGTCCACGGTAGGTTGATGGGGAAGGTTGTTCCGTTTAAATTGATCTCTCGAGCTTGTGGCTGCGATTTTTTTCGGAGGAGACACAGGGTTTGGAGTTTTTGTAAGGAGTTCACCACTTTGGAGTTGATCTCTCGAGCTTGTGGCTGCGCTTTTTTTCGGAGGAGACACAGGGTTTGGAGTTTTTGTGAGGAGTTCATCACTTTGTTAGCTTGATGGGGAAAGATGTTCTGCTTAAATTGATCTCTCGAGCTAGTGGCTGCGATTTTTTTCGGAGGAGATACAGGGTTTTGGAGTTTTTGTGAGGAGTTCTTCGCTTTTTCAGCCGGTTCTCGGGTTGCCCAGATTTGTAATAGGTGGCAAGTGCATTAGCCGTCTGCATCCTCCACCGGAGTTCGCACAGGGTGCGGTCGCTCGATCCTTCCCGTGAATCTCTCAACTCATTTCTGATTTGGCAGAGATGAGTTCGGAGATTGCCATAATGGTAAGCCACCACCGTGAACTGCCACGTGGTATTACCATCACGAATACGTGAGCCGCCAATGGTAACTGGTAGATGGCACAGCCATCGCGAGTGCACGAGCCCGTACCAGAAATTCGTTGCGCCGCCCTTGGGGGCAAAGAACGGTGAAAGCTAACGTGCGAAACCAGAGGGCAGCACACGATGCGATCGCGCTACCCTGCCCGTGAGCAATCTCCCAACTCATCTCTGCTTGGGCTTCGTCCAAATATGTCTACGTGCATGATATTACGTAAAGCAAATTGAGCGAAAATGTGAAAAATGAATAGCTCACGGTATTACAGAACGTTTTAGTGATGAAAATGTAAGACCATTCATATGAACTGCCTTGGCACACATTTTTAAGCGAGATGGTGAAGCATATAAGAAAAGATAGAAAAATAAGCGCCGTGAACGCCATCTTCCACGGATTGTGACACTGAAATTCAAAATGGAAAACCTCCTGGGTGTTTTGATTTTTAGCAACAATCGTATGCGGGACGTAATAATAACCTTAATAGAAGAAGAAGTGAATTACGTGATGCCTCAGATCTATTTTCGTTAGATTTTCGTTAGTGAATTTACTAGGATGTACAGGTTAATTTTTGTTATTGCAAGGTTATATTACATTATTAAACATTGAAAACTGTTAAATAATTCATGCTTACATGGCATGATAAAAAAATTATATAGTTCAACTTCTAATTGTAGTACATGTAAATATGAATGTAATACATATTTAAAAAATATAGATAGACTCGAGTCCTCTTCTTTACTTTTAACAGCTTTCCATCTTCCCGCCTTTCCTGCCTATAACCCACTACCTCTTAACAATTTTCGATTTACAAGGTATGTATGTACCTTTGTTTGCAATATTACTATACCGAAATGCTAATGATCTCGTTCTTTCATATAGCGAATTCGTAATTCCGCGATTAAATCCACGTGAGATGTTAGTGCAAGAAGTGAGTGCTTTTTTCAAAAACACGTAATAAACGCCCTGATTTTTGCTACTCTCTGAATCGCGACGGTGGCAACACAGCGCCGGCCATGTATTCTAATGTTCATAGATTGGCCAACCTGTCGGGTAGTCTGAGATCCGAGCCGCGATAGGAGGAAGCATTCATCTATACGTTTGTCGTCCATCTAAAGAAGCCCCGTTGCACGTCGGGAAACGAAACATGTACGTACGTCGTACAACAGGCATAAAAAATTGAGTGCCGATTGGTTTTAGGTGGCCGTCGCGGTCGCGTCTTGCTGAGTGTGAAGCGAGGGCGCGTGTTCCTTGGGCAGAGTAAGGAGTGCCCGTGGAGGAGATTCACCGACTAGGCGAGGACGGCTGAGGCGAAGCAAGGAGGACGTCCTTCCTCCTGGGACGCTCGCCAATTCGGACAGAGCTTTGGGAGCAGGAGTCCGAGGAATCCTTTACGACCGACGAGAGGTGCATCGGTTCTTTGGTGCGTCCAGTCTTCGTTATTCCGCTTTAGGGCTCAGACGCACTCCGGTGGTCTCGATAGCTTCGACAGGACCACGGCTTACGAGGAGTGCAAGGCAAGATCCTGCTTTCCCGCGAAACCGCCTCTCGCCCCCCTGGCCGTTTTCGTGGAGTGTGGTCTTGCTCCAGGGGAAGCCGGCACATCAGCAAAAATCAAATTTCTCAGTGCATCGTAAAAGACTCGATGAGAAACCTCGATCGTTCCGTGTTGACAACGCCAGGTTGAGCAATGCAACATTCTGGGAGTCAGGGTTAGTGTGTTTCTTGCGTTTACTTGCCAGGGCATAGTGACCAAACTGTGAGGATTGTGTTGAGGTTGGTGCGAGGAGCAACAGTTGATAGTTTTAGAAATGTCAACATAAGAATCATCTGTGTTTTATAGCATATACGAGCTGAACAAAATTTTGAGTGAATCGGAAATTACGATGAATAATTGAACTAGATGCAAGAGTTTAGGGCATGGTGAATAGAGTACAAGGATGATGCGATAAGTGTTGAATGAGATGCAACGACGATTAGCTTTGAAGATGACAACGTCGAGGTGCCAAGTGTTATAAAGCACAGAATTAGCAGCGCATCGATACCATTGACTATCGGTTGACGAGACTGGATTTCTTCATGGAGGGAAATAATGATTAAATTGTGTTGTCATACTTTTTTTTTTTTAAATTAAGAATCAAAGATTTATATGAATTACTTTCAAGATAAGGAAATTGCAAAAAGATTACTTGTTAATCAAGTATTGATTTTATATGTACAATTGTATAGTCAATTTTCTCATTTATTACGGAGTCTAAATATTTTACATTGCATTTTCAATATATTTTCATAGTACGATGGTGAAGTGAAGAAGACTCACTCGTTTAAGGAATCAATAATGGGTATTGGATAGCTTTCTGGTTTTATTGATAATGAAAAATGTATAACTGGTTAATATTTTAGATACCAACATATGAACAAGATAAAGGTTCTCCTTGCTTAATTTATAAGGGGTAAACGCGCTTTTATATGTAAGCCTGACTAAGAACCTAGTCAAGATGTGTGAACAAACAGAAATCAACTATTTGGACGGGGATATTGTTTGGGTTAAGCTCAGTGGTTGTTGGTGGCCCGGTCAAGTCACCAGCCTTAATAATTTATCCGAAGACATTCGGTCGGAGTTTAGAAAGAAACCATTGATAGCAGTCGTCAAGTTCTTTCAAGAGGATACATAGTAAGCAATAAAATGTTAAATATATTTCATTATGTTCTATATCTTGATTAATAAATACTAATTGATTTATTAAACATTTCAGTGAATTTGTCAAGAATTATCAACAGATTTACAAATATAATTGTACGCTGAAAGATGATTTCATAAAAAAAGGCCTAGGTATACTTAATTTATATTTTAAAATAAGAAAATATTGTAGTAATGGATTATAGCTGCAGCAAGTTTAAAGATTTGAGTAATATATGTTTAAATTTCTATTACTTTTTTCAGATAAATACAGAACTAAGAGCAAAGATGGCTCAACATATATGAACAAATTTCCTGGAGATGTGGAAATGGCTGAAAAATTAACTGGAGGAGACCCAGACATTTTACGCAGCGAAAGATTCAGTCCTGAGGAGAAACCTGATATTTCTGCTCTTTTTGGCGAAAAGAAACTACCTAAGAAAAAACGAGATACCGATGGCAATCATAGACGTAGTGACGGCGGTGAAATGCAAAGAAAAATAACGCACCCTCGATTCTTACGGGAAAGTGATCATGAAATTCGAATTCGTCAACAACCAAGCAGTCTACCATCGACTCCTAATAATAGTTCCCCACTTTATCCTTGTCATCTATGTAGTTTCACATCTTCTCGAGTGAACGTTATAATTTGTCATATAAAGAGTCATAGATCAGGCAATTCACCAGTGGCAAGGACGAAAGTGAAGACTTACTCGCAGTCGAGAACCAAAGTTTCTGATTTAGATACACCAAAAAGGAAAAATGTTAAAAAAGAGAAGTCGTATTCACATAAGAATAGGAGTGAAGGAAATTCGGAGCCAAGGAAAAGAAAACCAGTGAAGCAAGTTGATAAGTCTAGTAAGAAGAAGAAGACTGATCCGGAAATTCGTGAGAAATTGTTGGCTGATTGGGATGATGGATCTGATGAGGATGCAGGTTTAGATGACACAAAACCATTGTTATACGACTCAACGTACGGGAATCCTCCTGCAAAGTACAGAGCTAACGTAGATGATTTGGACGATAGTTCTATGAACAAGGATAAAGATATCGAAGATAGCATTGATATAATTCAAGGTGCAGAGCGATTACTCAGAGAAACTGAACAATTATCAGCTCTCCACGCGATGGAAAACTCACTATCTGGAAAAGCTCGTAGTTCCAGTAACAAATTATTGGACCAGTCTGATAATAAATTCGACTCAAGCACTGAATTGTTACCAAGAAAAAATATATCATTACGAGTTAATGATGAGAAACAAACGACGAATGACAGAAAAAAAGAGGAAAATCAAAAAGACCAGAAAATGTCACACGATAAGGATGACAAGAAGTCAAAATTATCTTGCTTTGATTTTGATGAAGATGATTTGCCCGAACCGGCATTACCACCTGTTCGAAAGATCCCTAGACTCTTTGGTGAAAAGAACTTGAAGAAGGAAATTATCAAGGAATTTGAAATGAGTCAGGCGTTAAAAAATGAGCAGGAAAAGGAAACGTTAACCGAAAGAGAAAGGAATCTGAGGAATGAAATGGTTATTGAGGTAGTATTAGGCACAGAAGCTAAGAAATTTGATGTTAAGAATAAAGAAAGCGACAATACCTCACAAATAGCTAAAATTGATGGTGACGATATTAAGATTACTGATAAAATTGAAGAAACCATTTCTTTAACAAATGAAGAAACGCAGAAATCCAATGCCAATATTTGCGAAACAGAGGTAGAGATTGTAGAAATATTCGAAGTTGAAAGAGAGGAAGAAGCTGAGGTGGAACGTAGTATAAGTGATACTAAGGATTCTGAAAAAGAAATTTCAACTAAAACAGTACAGGAGTTAAACGATACGGTTATTCAAAAGTTTACGGACAAACCCATTGAAGCTCAACCCGAAAACTCTACACCCAAACAAACGAAAACAGTGGACAGTATTCTACAAGAGACTATTTCAGAGCCTGTATTAATGGACAGCGAAGAACTTTTCGAAAAGGAACCATTTTCTGACAAGATTGAAATTGAGACTGAAGATGAAACAGTTTCTGAGTCGGCTGAAACCGTGCTCGGTCACAGTGAGAATTCTGACACTGATGGAACCCTGCCTAGAGCTGGAATGAGCCAATCAGGTGATACTGATGTAGACAATGCTTCAATTGTGAGTACTGAAACGAAAAGTAAGGAAGGTTCGTTGGCAGAAGTAGAGGATGAGACGGAAAAAAGAACTGTTAAAAGGCGTCGTGGCAGACCAAAGAAGTCAATCGATAATAGACTCATCGAAAATCGAGACATTTCTTCGAAAAGATCATTGGAATTGAATAAAAGTCTTGAGGTCTTAGAAAAATCCGAGAGAGTAACTTCCGAATCGGATACGGAACGTTCACTGAGTGGTAGAAGAAGAAAGCCTAATAAGAAGTATTTGGAGTCTGACATCTATATGCACGATCAGAAAGCAGCATACAAAACTGATGAGAGCCAGTCAGAGACCGATGATAAATCTCAAAAAGGTGAGGAGACTCCCAAGCCATCGAGAGGTAAGCTTCGAAGAGGTAAAAGATCATATGGCTTCAGAAAGAAATCTGCAGCCTTAAAAGAGGAAATTGGTGACTATTTTGAGTCTCAAGATAAGTCATTGGGAGGTACCGATGAAACATCTAGCATGTCGACAGGGGAAGAAAAGTACTATGATGAAGAGACTAAATCTTCTAGTACAAAAGTTTCTCTAGAACGCGATAAAAAACAGTCTGATATAGCTATTCCAGAATCGCCAATGGGTCGGGTAGAAACGTTTCAGGGGATAACGAAACTGTCATCAGTTTATAATGAGGTGGTAAACGAAGTTAAACTTGAAACCAAAACTAGTATACCTGAAGGGCAACCTATTACTGAAAAGGAAATTAAAGAAGGAGAACAGGAAAGAAACGATTTGAAAACTAACGAACGAGTTGAGAATAATACAGAGGAAAATGAACCCTTTCGGCAATTAGAAGTAATAAAGACCTCTGTAGATATGCTTCCTCCAAAGAAGTCTCAGATTAAGAAATTTGAACTTTCACAGCTTGATTTCTTCGACAATGACCCTCCAAACAAGAATGCTTTGCAACCTGCTGCAGAGAGTAGAATTGATAATTTAGCGGGTATTGAAATAGAAATTACCAGAGTTGATCCAAACGAAGGTATGTTGGATACACTGATGGCAACACACAATAAAAGTAAAGAGACTGCTATGGAACCTGATGCGATTACCAAAAGTTTAGAGGAACAACTTAGAATTGAAGAAGTAATAGGGTTTGCTACGCCCGAAGAAAAATCTGCAGTCCAAGCAGAAGTTACTATGGATGTAGAATCAGAAACTAGTGTACAAATTGAAGTACCTGTACACGAAAAAGTTGAAGTTCCTCCTTCCGTGGAAGAACTAGCGAAAGATATAGTAAATAGCGAAATTGAAGTTGAAGCTTCTCTGAAAAAATCTGAAGAAGCTGCGAATGAACCCTCTCAAAAAAGTGCAACTTTAAAAATAAAACAGAAGGGAAAGTTTCTCACTGAGGCTGAATTGAAGAAAGATCAGGATGGCAATTCTCAAGAAAAACCAATTAATACATTCCAAGAAGCTTTTCTGAAAACATTACAAATGGATAAGCGAGGTAAGAAAGCAGGTACGGAAAATGCAGAATCGGTAACTGGTCGGGGAAAAAATAAGAAAGTCGTAATGCAGCAGTTAACTGATGGAATGGATAATGCTAACATTACAGGGCAAACAGAAGATACTACAGAGGGTGTGGAAATAGAGAAATTGGGTAAGGGTATTATTATAACCGAAACTGCGAGCGAGGACCAACGCACCGTCACGGAAATCGCTGGCATGACTGAATTTGAAGGAGTTGAGGTAGTTGTAGAAGAGAACATAGCGGTAGAGACGAAGCTAGATAACACCGTTTTTCAAGATTCTGCACAAATGACCCAAGATGTTGGAATCGTTTTGCAAAAACAAGATCAGATGCCTGAGGTGGATGAACGCTTTAAACCATTGACGTTGGAAAAACTGGACGAGACTTCAAGACTGTCAATGTCAACACCATCCCCGACGTCTGAAATCGGAGTACCTGTTAAAAAACGGGAAAAACCAAGAATAATAGAAAATGTCACTTTAAAAGAACCGATGCAGATCTTGAAGACAAAACTGTTAGAGAAATTGCCTCCGAAAGGTACAAAACACAAGCTGGAGAGTGAAACTCTAAAAAAGGGAGATTCTAAAGGTAGTTCGAGAGCCAAAGTTATGAAGTTGGACTCTACATCGCCGAACAGTAAGCCAAAAACACCCTTAAAAAGCTCTGGTAATATGTCTTTGACGCAGAAGTTACAAGCACTGAAAGCAGAAGAGGCAGCTACGGCAGCTGCTATGGAGGTTCAGAATGAGAAGGTAATTCCTCAAACTGGACGGACCATCTCAGCGGTTCCAATACCCACTTTAACGGAGAAGTATATTCAGCAGAGTTCACAGAGTCTAGCAGACATGGACTTGGACATTAACTCCATGCCCTTTGTCCTCAGTGAAGATGTTCTCACTCCAGAAAGCATAGAGCAGATGCCCGTAGTGATACCAGGTCACATCATACCAACAGCAAGCACTATTACTACCCCTTTGACATTGACTCCTGCGAGTCAAATAGTCGCAACTAATCAGTCTCAATTTAAAGTCAGTGATAGTTCTTCTGATCCACATCCTACGCCATCCAAAAAGAAAAGCGGCACTCCCACGATTCTGAAAAATAAAGGTAAAGCAAAGCCAACCATTACCAGTATTAAGACATTGGTGCCTCCGTTGACAGGTGGAGTGAAGGGATTGAAGTTCCAAAATACTCAAGCAGGGAAAAGCTCGCCTCTTTTATCACAGAAAGGAAATCCTGGCAAGTATGTTATCGTTCAGACTGCAGGAGGTCAACAGTTGCGATACAGTGTTCAGGGAAAACCAGGAACGCAGCAGAAAATAGCGATACCAGCAGGGAAGGGAACGCCAGGCAGTGCTCAGATAGTTCATCAGGGTGGCAAGGTAGTCATCCTAACATCTGCGCAGTCTGGTCAGACCAAGATGTTGCCCTTGAATATTTCCAAGTCGTTAAGTGGTAAAGTTCAGAGAGTGATGACGAGCAAAGGACAGATATTCTCACCTATAAGTCCTCAGGGGCTAGTGCAATCGAAAACGGTAATAGCGCCAAAAACCGAAGGATCTGCGTCAGCGACCACTTCCAAGGTTGCTTCGAGCCAAAAAATCATTAATGCCCAAGGTATAATTACTTCTAAGGGTGTACTGACTCCGATCCAGGGAACCATAAGTAAGTCAGCTCTGCTAAGCTCGCTGTCTCAGGGTCTCCTGACCAAAAGTGGATTGTACACACCGATAAGTGCCTCACCCTTAGCTGGGAAGACTATCATAGGATCGAAGACCTTGGTTACTAAAGGGACAACTATATTATCCCCATTGGCCACCCAGAATCTGGTAACATCTAAGGCTATTCTTACACCCATTTCACAGGCCATTACGGGAAAGACTATACTCAGCACTCAAGGTATAGTCAGCTCTAAAGGAACCGTTCTCACCCCTATTACAGGACAACAAGTCAAAGCGATCGCAGCAAAAAGTCCTAGTAAAGGAGGAAAAATCCAGTACCAGACAGTGCAACAGAAAATGCAGTTACCGATGTTGCAGAAGTGCCAGAAAATACCGATTTCTTCGTCTCAGGTGAGAGTTACAGGGACGACGGTCAAGTCACCTCAAGGAGGTACCATAGTTTTTCAAAATACGGTGCCAGGTCAAAAGACCATTCTTCAAGGCAAAAAAGCTACAAAGCATACCCTAACTCAACAGACAGTCGCCGTAGCGAGCTTATCTCCGCAAGTTGGAGTTCAACAGGCAGCCAGTTCCATTCCTCAAGGTCAACTAAAAAGCAAGGTCCTTTCGACAACTTCTGCTGTTCAGAAGGTGGTATTATCCAAAGGTTCAGGACGTCAACAGAAGGCTCAACAAAAGATCGTCGTACAGAAAATGCACCAGGAGTCAGTACCGTCCAGTCCACATACCGTTCAGACTAAACCTGCAGGGAACGTCGCTTCCCTGAATGTCTGTCCAGTGACCAAACCAGGTGCTCAGCATCGACAGTTGACAAGTAATAGTACAAAGTTACAGAAAGGCGGTAAGAACGTACAACAGCAGAAAACTCTTATGAATATGGCCTTGAATACTGTGGCGACCACCCCCATGATTGCCAACTTAGGATCTCAGTTACCTTTGCCCCCTTTGGAGCCCATCGAACCTGAGAAGAAGGCTGAGATCTTTGAGGATGTTGTTCCTAAGGAAGAATTCAAACCTGAGACGCATCTCGTGGAAACGTCCAATGAAGCGAACTCGGAAAAGATAGATGAGCCTAAAGTGACCGCACAGCCCCAAATTATGGCATTGCCTACGGAGAGCAGTGATGGGACCCAGACCTATGTTCTTGTTACTATAGACGATCAAGGTCAAATACAACCCCTGGACAATAACACCTTGATGTCCTTAGAAGGTACCACGCAAAATCCCGACGGTACTCGAACACTTTACATCGACCCCAGTTCATTAGGAGAAACTGGTGGCATTGACAATATTGTATTACAATTTGACAATGGTTGTATGTCCAATATGCAATCCAGTGTGGGCGAGAACCCGTCCGCCGTCATCACTGAGAGTTTCCCGACTCCGGAGGTAATACATACCTCGAATCAGGACATCCTGGCTGCTGCTCTAGCAAACACGGATTTCCAACAGGAAATCGGATTACCTGAAAACTCAACAGCCAGCGTTATGAGCACCGGACTCACGCAGACCAATTTAATTAATCAGACCATCCTGCAGTCAACCATCATTCCTCCTACAGAGCCGATTTCCTCACCCTCGGTGCTGGAGACTTCGTTGACTTTGAACCAGCCGATTATGACTCCTTTAGAGGTACCAACCAGCCTCCCTATCCAAGAACCTACGAGAACTTCGGTGGTACCGACAATTCCGTCTTCACTGGAGCTTCCCATTACCATCGCCAGCTCCACAATATCGTATATTTCTGCAAGTGAAGCGCAGATCCAGATTCCTGGAAATTCAATGCCCGACATTGGCGAGATCATGGAGAGTCCAACCTCAGAGGTGACCCAGGCGGAAATTCCGGCCAGTACGCAGTACCTGGTAATACCAAACCTTGAGGAGAACATAACCATTGAAACACAGGATATTAGGACATCTACCGAGTCTGTACCTAGTGTATCTTATGCCGTCTCTATCCCTGAAAGTATCGTTCTGGAGGGCTCTCAGGTGCAAACAACTCCTTCCATGCCGATCATTGACGACACCTTCACAGAAGAGACCCAATTCTCCGCTCAAATGAAACCTGAGATGAGTAGCGACCAGAGCTTTGTGGATGTCTCCGTTTCAGAAATGCTCGTTTCCAAAGTTTCGACGAATTCGACGGAGAGTAATGCTATTTTGGAAATGACCGTTAATCACGAGGCACCGACGTCCTCCCAGAAGACCCTAGAAATTTCGGAGAAGATAGCAGAAGTGGTGAACAAAGTGCAGGAGATCCAGCAGGTATGTCGAAGTTGAATCGTGACGTCTTACTGCTTTAAATCCAAAGTAGTTTTACAATGTATAATATTTATGTTGATTAGTAATGTATGTATTTTAACATTTTTCTACTATTTAAGGTGATGTGAAGCCCATCGAGAAACTTAATCGTTTTCAATAAAATGAAATTCTGTTGATATATCATCTGAAATAGCACTTCATGTAACCGACATTTGTATTGGCATCGATAGCTGTGTCATGTTCCATTCAGTATTGTGCAGAATGGCAGATTCCATATATCATTTCAGTAGAGTATAATTATAATGAGATTGAAGCATAATTCAAGAAATCCCTTCGATTCATGATTATAGTAAGACGCCATACTACAACATCGGTTGGATTCAAAGAGCTCGTATACAACACGTGTTACATTCATCATACAAGGAGAGGACCAGGTAGAGTTGTCTCAGCTTTTGCACTTTGTTTTTTGTAGTCCTCAATGTATAAAACTATTTGCCAAAGGAATAACGTGCACCTCACGAATGTTCAAGAAATAATCGTTTAAATAATTAGTATGTACCTCATATGGACATGGGTTATGGCAACTCTAGAAGCAGTTAATAGCTTAGTGCACAAGGTTTTAGAACGCCGGTGGTTCACTTCTTTTTTTTCGTATATAATGAGAGTTTACTGTTTTTTTTTCATGTCATTTTATTTTTATTTTTAGTTTTCATGAAATTGCATGCCCACGTAAACAGAAATAGGAATAATTAAAAATTCCTCATAATCAACAGGAAAGGTGTACAAAATTACATTTGTCACGCTACATTACTTTTAAAATTACATTATTACAATATAATATCATTACAAAACATTTTTATTATTCTTATATATTAATCGTTGTTAAAATCTACTTTATTTCAACAGATATTAGGGTGATATTCGCCACATTGTATGTAAATGTCATTCTATTTACATGGGTATGCAATTTCATGAAAGATAAACATTAACAAATGACATGAAAAAAGACAACTGCAATTACATACGAATTTTAAAAAAGTGTACCAACTGGGGATCTAACTAGCACCACGGTAATCCCAGACCTAGTGCCTTGTCCACTAGGCTATTAATCGCTTCGAGAGTTGCTTTAACTCATGCTCTTACGAGATTTATACTAAATATTTAACGATTCTTTCTTGAAAATTCTTGAGATCCGCGCTATCTCTTTGGCAAATAGTTTTATACATTGAGGACTACAAAGTAATAAAGTACTGCGAAAATATGAAACGACCATACCTGGTTCTTTTCTTGTTAGCACAGAACTTCACAACATGCTCCTCTTGTTTTTATCGCGGTTAAATGCGCGCTTCTCCATTACTAAATTTATTCTGAAGTGTTGTACGATGGTCCTGAGACTTTCATTTCTGTCATTAGAGCCTTCAACGATTATATATTTATGAAAATATAAGAACATGACGTCATTTTGGTTCTGGTCTAGGCTAAGTCAACAAAGTTTGTTTTGAAAATCGAAATTTTGAACGTGTCACGATATTTCTTAGGTGCTCACGAGGCATGGACTGAATCTTCGGACATTTTAAGGGAATATCTTTATATAAAAATTGCCTTTTTTAAATAAACTTACTTGAGACGGATTTCATTTCATCTTAAGGTGACATGAAACCGACCCCTGAAGCGTTAAAATATTTATAAAACATCTCCTAACTGGGTGCACGAATCATCTGTAACTTTACCACGTGATTATGAAAGCCGTAAGGAAGAACGTGACACTCATGAAATTTCATTTTTTAGAACGTTTTTTTAAATTTATCCTAGACCAAAATCAAGATCACATATATCTGATATTTTTTACGCCCTCTGCAAGCTTAGAATCGAAAACGGAGACTTCCTAGGCATAACAATTTAGAGTATTATCGTAACTGAACTTACAGATTCGTATGAAAAATATTAACCTTTTGCACTCCGCTGTCCCATCTGAAGGGACATTTTAAGTCTAAATAGGATGGCGCGGAGTGCAAAGGGTTAAGAAAAATTCTGTAAATGCGTGCAGTGAAATTCTCGAATATCCTGTGAGCAACACGTGCTCTATAAATGCCCGTAGAGCAAACATTTAGTTGCCACGAAGGCTCGGTTCCACAACTCGAGATAACCGATGTTTAACTCGAATTGTGGAACCGGGCCTAAGTGTGGTAGTTGGTGTCGTTGGCAGCTTGGAGTGTCAAAATATATGGATTCCAGAAATTTCTTGAGTTTTACTTCGATCTTTTTATAATCATTCATAGACATTTGGATACGGACTACTAGCCTAATGAAGAAAATGCGTATCGCAATTAACACTAAAACTACCAAGACCAGTAAAAATGACTGGTTTCAGATGGCCCATCCTATACAAAAAAAAAAACCGTCAGTAATTCTAGTGTTAAGAGGAGAAAGAAGAGTGTGGAGAGCAACCTTTCTCTTTCAATTGCAGGGTCGTCGCTTAAGGTGATGTGAAAGGGGGCATCTGAGAAGTTTTGTTTATGAAACCTTTGGTTAACAGGTTCTAATGAATCATGAAAAAAATGTCCCCCTTGAACACTGAAGTCCTAAAGGTGCTGACATTCATAATATTTCATTTTTCTAAATATTTTTATAAACAATTTTTTACTTTCTTAAATAAAAAAATTAAATGTTATGTATATGTCAAGACCTTTCTTAGAGCTTCCACATTCATGTGGTAAAATTTAAAACTATTCGGTACTATTCGGTATTCAAGAAAAGTTCCATGAACGATTTATCCCTCAGACGCAACTTTCACATCCCCGTAGGAATCGTGGACCTCGCGTATACGAATATTAAAAAAAATTATTTAACAATCTTTTACATCAATGTGGTACAAGAAAAATAATATTGAAGTAATATGAATATAAATTGTAAGAAATATAATGCAAAAACTCAATAAAGAATGTTATCCAATTACCTTCGAGAAAGAGAAAGGTTGCATACCGCGTACTTCCTTCTCTTTCTAATTGCGATACGCGTTTCCCCCATTGGATTAGTAGTCCATATTTATATGTAATCATACTATTGAAATGACACACAGAGTACTTCATTTCGTACAATTTTCAATATAGAGTGTAATAGACGTTCAACATAATTATGAACGTCGGTAACGTGACGCGCCAGCGTATGATGCCACTCGAGTAGCCAAAATGTCGTTACCGTCAAAAAGGGTAAAGATGGATTTTATTTTATCGACGTCGATTAAATTTCTCAACGCCTTCAATCACCTTAATATGCTGCTAAAATATCTATGTGAACTTAACACCCGATGTTTAAAACATTATTTTTTATATTATATGATCACGTGATTCTCCATCGTTTTTAGTTGTTTGTAGTGATCTTGTTTCGTTTGTAGCTTAAACAAAAAATAATACAGAAATTAAAAAAACTAGACAAACAACTGCAAACGGTGGAGAATCATGTGATCATGTACAAAAATAATGTTTTTACTGTACATTTTTCTTACTGTAAAAACGGGTTTAGGGGACCCACTTCCGATAACCTTGACATTGACACACGTTGTCAATGTCAAGGTTATCGGAGGTGGGTTCCCCGTGTCAATGTCGGCCTCTGAGTGACCTACTCAAGATTTTAGCCGTCGCTTGTTGTTTGTTAGAAAGTTTTTCACAAAATAATTTTGATGGGTGAACGTACAGTTTCTTAATTGAGTATACCTTGAACATACGACAATAAACCATGCACGAAATTTTGTGAATCCTGAAAGTCGAGTTCATTCGCAAAATGTACCAATATTATGGAGAAACATGCGAGATTTCTTAATTGAGTATACTTTTAAAGACCTTGAACATATGACAATAAACCATACACGTAATTTTGTGAATCCTGAAAGTTGAGTTCATTCGCAAAATTTACCAATATTATGGAGAAACATGCGAGGAAATATTCCTCGTTATGGTATTTGCGATCATCAGTTTACGCATTATCTTGCTAAATACTTATTTAAACGAAGATATCATTTCGGTGAATGTATTAAGTGAAGTATGACACGTCGAGAATTTTGATCGACGTCGGTAATAAGCATACTTCTAAATAAATAGTTGTCGATACAAATACGAACGTCGTATTTGTATCGACAACTTTTTCAAATTATATTGGGCATTGTACTAAACAGCATACTTCAAATGTTGTTTCCGTACAGTAATTATAAAGAAATTGAAGTGAAATTCTAGACATCCCCTGGATTCATGATTTTTAATGTCTCAGTTGACTACTGAATGCCGCCTTGCGCCATCTGTGATTTTAGCGTCAACTAAATTTTCTCTCCGAGACCTGGTGTTACCTTCGTTTTAGTATAAAAGCGCATAATACACTTTTTTTCGTCTTTATCTCGTTCAAATGCGTGTTTCTCTATTACTAGATTGTTCGAAATTGTTATACAATTGTCCCGGCACTTTCGTTTCTCATATCAGAGCCTTCAATAATAGTATATCAATCGAAATATGAGAGCTCTCCGCCATTTTGGTACTTGTCTAGGCTAACAAGGAAGGTACCTGAGGTGTCCTCCGATTTTGTTCATTTTTACATATGTTATAGAGGACTAAAATCTAAGGGACCCGTGCTTTTTTCTATCGGCAGATAAACACTTTTAGGGGGTGAAATCAGGCTTCAAAGTTGGCCGTGCAAGGGGGTGCCTGTTTGATTGACTGTTTCATATAGAAGCAGTCGACCGATTTTCATGAAAACTACATTCAAAATGTAGGGAATGAAGAATTATGCAACATGCATTTGGAATTTTTCGACAACATTCATTTTTAAGGGTTGAGCCACCCCTTTGAATACTTCTTTTACCCCTTACGCGAGCAGTAATTGTTCTATCCAAATGAAACTTTTTTTGTATTGTTCTGGTCTATAAATTAACCAAGTTTCATTTGGATAGAGCAATTACTGCTCGCGTAAGGGGTAAAAGGGGTTCAAAGGGGTGGCTCACCCCTTAAAAATGAATTTTTTCGAAAAATTCCAAATGCATGTTGCATAATTCTTCATTCCCTACATTTTGATGGTTGTTTCATGAAAATCGGTCGAGTGCTTCAATATGAAACAGCCAACTCACCCCCTTGCATGGTCAACTTTGAAGCCTGATTTCACCCCCTAAAAGTGTTTATTCGCCGATAAAAAAAACACGAGTCCCTTAGATTTTAGTCCTGTATAACATATTTAAAAATGAACAAAATCGGAGGGGGACACCTCAGGTGCCTTGTAAGTCAAACGTTTATTTTCCGAAAATCCAAATTTTGAAAATGTCAGGACAATTAGATGATCACAAGTATGTGTCAAAGTTGCAAACAGTGTGATCCAATACCCTTAAAAAGAAGTGTCTTATTCGAATTGACTGATTTGAGGGAAATTTCACTTTACCTTAAACGCTTCCTTTAAAATTATCAGTTCGATATATCCATTAGAACATAATTACATAATTAAATATAATAAAGTGAATTATAATTTGATATGGTGCAGTTAACAGATGGCCGCATTCTATTTATTGACTTTTTTTTTTTTACGTGGAGAAAATACCTACGCATACCCCCACCTATCTAGCTATTTCGTCGGCTCGCCTGTCTATCATTTATTGACCTAACCTAACCCAAATCAACTCAAACTAAATAATTCTAAAACAGTTGAGAATATTAACGTGTGTTTAACCTTATATATCGTATTTCTAATGTTTTGAATTATGTAATTTAAGTTAATTTGGGTTAGGTAAGATTGATAGTTCAAATTCGGTCGCCGCGAGGCAGCTGGTCAGCCAAACAAGCCCGAGTTGACCGTGCTGCCACGTAACGGCAAGCAGTGTTAACACTTATGACGTAGGCGCCGTTGCTGTACCGTGCCGTGAAAGTCACAATACCGCGATTTTAATGTCGAGCAACCCTATCCCAGTAACGTCGAGTGTTAGATTAAACGGGCGCCGGGCCTCAATAGAAACTTTATACTTTATGTAAAGAAATAAGGATTAATAAGAAATTCATTAGGAAACAGATATCTATTGTACTACACAAGAAAAGAACTCAATATTTATAAGTTTTGGGCTTTTTCGTGATTCGTGTACGTATTGTATCTAATAGGAAATTCTACAAGAACTCCGATAAGGACGGTCATGTCATTGGTTGTTTCTGACAGTTGTAAACTGCGCATCTTCTACAGCGCATGTCGTCACAACGTACAGCTAGCGCTCGTGGCAGAAATTCGCTCAAGTTTTATGCCAGGAAAATGTCCTTGTTTGACAGCTGTGCATGTTTGTATCCAATAATGTCGATTTTGGTCATGCAACGGCCGTTTCCAGGGATATGGGGTGAAGTTGACGGGGGTACAACTTTTTTTGTGTGGCCCCTGTTTTGTTTTTCATAGGGGGTTCTGTGTAACAGTGCCGTGAGCGTTGAACGAGCAACGGCACAGGTCATGTTGAGTTGTCATGACAGATTCGGGGGCTGCCAGTATGAATTTTTATTCATTATTTATATTTTCTCTGACAAATGGTTTAAATACTGGCTCTGCAGGGAAAGTTATGTTAAAAAAAAAAGTAGATCCACATTATGCTTCTACCTACAAAAAATACTGAAATCAAAGCACAAAGCCAAGTGCATACGTCGGGAAGTATCTGCTTCCTATATAATCTGGCATTAGTTTATCATTCTTTTTTCATTTACGAACTTTGATGCCTTCACTAGTTTTATGTTATTACTGCAAATTTCATTTAAATTTAATAATCATCATTTTTTATTATGTACAATATTAAATGATTTCTTATCGAGTACTACTTTAGAATTAAATTAATTAAAAATTAACCCTTTCGTTACGGGTGCCAACTAGTCGGCATCCGCGCGACGACCTGTGTGTACGGGGCGCGTGCTCCCGTTGAGTGGCGTCACTCCAGCGGAGTGGACTGCCGTTACGAAAGGGTTAAAGATAAAGAAATTTACCTTACAATTTTTTGGGTGCTAGCGTGAATGAAATTCTTGAAAAATGATTAAAAAAGGAAGTATAGGTTGTGCCGAAGTTCTGTTACCAAGATAATGAAACATAACTACTATGATCTTGAATTTAAGTCGTCATCTTTCGCAGGAATACCCTCAGGAAATCTCAATAACGACGGAAGAGTTTGATGGATTGCGAAAGGACGCCGCCCAAGAGGAGGTACCAGTATCGGCCCCCGTTTCGCAAGAGCCTCTCGTTCAGGAGACTTCTGAGATGAACATTCATAACGTCCATCCAACCGAGTCGTCGACGAGTGGTTTACCAATCATTGGAGATTCCTGTATGGTAACTTCAGAATTAATTTCCGAGATTCAGTTGACGGAGACCTCGAGCTTTGAGGTAAGTGACTCGAGCCAGGTTCAAGAGGCCATGTCCCAGGAAGCCGAATCCGCGAACCAGGTGGACGAGTCGACGGAGAAAACGATAGCGGGGGTACCTTGTTGCATAGTCGAAGAGCAGGCTGCACCCTCTGACCAGGACGAGCAAAACTGTCGAAGTATGCTTCATCCTGAGACGATGGATAACACCGTAGAGGAGAACATGGAGGTCGAGACACCCGTCGAGTCAGAGATCTACACGGCAGCCGACGACTCCCGGGTATTGGAAGTCACCAGGAGGGATGAGCCCTCGTCCCAAGGCGGAGTCGCCGAGATGGAAGTGGCCTCTGAGAACTTTTGCACCGAAACTAGTCAAGAAGTTCCGTCGCAATCGTACGAGGAGTTCGAGGCCTCGGTGACAAGCGATTCGGTCGAGGTACCCAGTCAGTCAGCAAACAAGTCGGAATCTTTGGGTCGGGAGGTGAGTCGGTCCGAGAACGACGAGGTTTTTGTCTCCGAGGAACAACCGACGGCACCGACCCAGTCTTTTGAAGATGCCAAGAGCAACAGGGCTAGCCAGTCCTACGATGTCTCCGAAGACGCCCGGACCAACGCGCCCACGCAGTCCTTCAACGAGATAATGCAGACCCAAGAAGGAAGGGCTGACGAGACCGCTGACGACCCCAGTTTTCCCACCCAGAGCTACGAGGTCGGTAAGGTGGAAGGTCTGTCCGAGAACATGGAGATTGATCCTGAGATCAGTCAGGAAGGTAATATACCCTCTCAGTCTAATGACATCGGGGCCGATGGTATAGGCACCTCTTCTGTATCTACTAACAACTCAGGTGCCAACGAGGACGAGACCGCAAGTTCCTCCTACGTCCCCGAAACTCCGGAAACGCAGGAACGCGATCAGGACCAGGAGAGCGCCATCAGCACTTCCTCTTACGAGATACCGCCCTGCGAGGAGCTTAACATCGCCTCCTCAAGTGTCATCCCCGACACCTCGGTCAGAGAGGAGCATACCAGCATCCACGACAATGGGGTACCCGAAATCCCAACTTCTTCGTACAACCTCAACCCCGATAGCAGTTCCACTCACGTAGACGCAGTGCCGACTTCCAGTTACGAGGATCACGTGATCGTGGAGCAGAACGTCTCCACGTCGTACGAGGTCCCCATTTCGATGCCTGGACTTGAAGAGTCGTCTTCGCAGAACTTTGTAACCGAGAGCTCGGATCACCGTAGAAACGAACCGACCAGTTACTACGGCCACCATCACCGAGAGGTTACGCCTAGTTACTACGAGTCGATTCACCGGGATTCGAATTCGCGGCTGGAGGCGTCTCCTCAGGAGGAAGTTACTCCCGGGTATTACGAGGCCAGCGGACGCGATGTCACCTCGGAGGCGAGTCAAAGCTATTTCGCGCCTGAGGAAGCCACCCCCAGCTTCTCCAGGAGAAGCGTCTCCCCAGGTTACTATGAGCCCAGACCTGAGACTGAGGCTAGCCAAAGTTACTACTCGGGTCGAGAGCTGGAACGCGCTGAGAGATCCTCCACATCTTCCTCTGGGAACATTGAGGCCTCCCAAAGCTTTTATCAGGAGACCGCGGACGACTCGCGACTCGGTCAGAGGGGCGAGGCCACTCCCACTTACTCTGAGAGATACCCCGTTGACTACACTCTCGCTAACTCCCCCATCGAGAGGCATGACCTCGTCGAGAGCTCGGTGCCCGCTCCCCAGGCCACTGAGAGGTAATACACCGCCCAATCGAGTGTAAATTAATGTCGGCCTTCTCCGAAGCTGAGAGGAGTGCCCTTGTGGTCCCTTTTTCTTCTTCTACTTCTTCGTCATCTGTACATACCGTGAGCAATTTCAGTTAGTAAGACTCGGTTGCGCCGATCCTGCTCGACGTTCGGGGACCTCTTTGACGTCTGGTTTGAACTGGCATTTCGGAGCGTTTGTGCTCTAGCGGCATCGAGATGAGAACCTCTTGACGTCAAAAGAAATCAGTGCAGCCGATCCTATATCGTTAGTCGATAAGCCTAAGGCTAGATTCTTATAATTTATATAATAATAGTATATTCGTATATGGATGCAATCCTTAATAGAAGAACCCTTTATATAAATTGTAGATTGTACACCGGGAGAGAAATCTGTGGTTTTATGTTGCGATATGATATACACCGCAAGTTTCGTGTTAAAGACTTCCTTTCGCCGGGATCCACGCCAATGACGATTCCGTCGGTCGCTATATTGTTTTAAGACTGCGTGCGAGTTCACGATTTAATTAGATAACGTCGAAAAAAAGAACTCTGGGTTAATTCGACGTTCTGGAAAGGACACTTGACCTGAAAGGAATCTTGCTGGATAACCGTGAATTAAATGTTCGATTCGTGCGATTACAGTGTATTTCTAGGTTCGAGCCTTTGAGTGACCTGGGTCGGCAATTAATCAATCTCGTCACATCGTGAATATTTTTTCACGAATGGTTCTTCGACGTGCTCATTTTGACGATGCGTCGATATAGGTGTAGCGAGTCCGAGATAGACGAGCGTGCATTCGATGAATATATTTCCTAAGAACGGAACGATTTGCTTAAAAAGAATTACCATTTGGATGCACTTGTACTGTCCCTGCTGTGAGCGAAACCTATTAATTGTAAGCCTTGAGGTCGGAAAGCATACGAGAGATCGAAGTAAGCTTGGAGAGACCCGTCCTCGGTAATTTACGCGATCCCTCGTCCTCCCGACTTCGACCGAATCTTCGTAGGGTGTTAAAATGGACAAATGGTAACTGGGATCGTTGGAAGCTAGGATTAATATTTACTTTGTAGGTTGTAGCGTAAAAAACCTCTGTGGGAAAAAAGATTAATAATAAAGAAGCCTATCGTTTTGAATTGCGCCATTGTGTAATCCGTGTGTCGCGAGGTGTAGTATAAGGAGGGGTAAATAGCAGTCGAGCGGATTCTAGAAAACGCGTCCTGTTTGAGAATTTGTCACGAGAATTCCCATGCGGTACGCCCGACGTGATTTGTCGTTAGTTTACCTGAAATGTCCTGTAAATATTTTGGAAGATTCGTTTCTGTATTGCCGGAGTATTCGGTATTCCTTCGATCATTGGATATCCGTTAATAGAAAATGTTGGAAACTGATCATTGTTGATTCTAAATCGTGTACGTTTTTCCAAAAATTTTTATCCAAATTTATGTAAAAATGACTACGACGAAACAACCCGTAGTACATATGTATACATACGGAAATGAGGGTTTGCCAAATTGTCAATGAGTAATCGTAAGACTTTCAATTAGCACAAAACCGCGGATACGCCGATTCTCTCAAGGCCCTTTGCGCGGCCTCAAGCTAGGACGGCTTTTTCTACGAAATCATTCGACATTAACATTATACATATATTCTTTTTATATAATAGAGCCATGTTACTATTCATATTAAGTATGTTTTTATTTTTCGTGGATTTCTCAAGGGCAAGGCTCGTCCGTGTTGCCTGCGATTTTTCGAGTTCCGTTACGAAAAGCAGCCTATCTTCTACATATTATTTAGATATGCGAAGGATATCGGCATCGATCGATTCGAAAGATCGACAAAATCTCGTTCGATTATTATAAATCATGAAATCTTACATTTTTTCGTGTATACTTTTGAGCTGCCTTAACAAGATTAATTTGTGTCCACTATTTTTCGTTTTTAGTCTTACTTTTGCTAGGACAGTAACTTTTATGATGGCAACACGGACAAATCGACTGCAATTAATGTATGTACATATTGTGTTAATAATGAGAGGAAGAAATCGCGGTTTACCTTGGCACCGAAAACTTTTATATCGATCTAAAATTAATTTTTAAGGATGGTAAAATAAACCACGGAGTTCTGCATTGTTCTGCTTGAAATATTCCCAAGAAACATATATGGCATAAGCATAATTATTTTTGAGAAAATATCGACTCTCGATTAGAATGTACTAAATCGATAGAATTTGTACTCGATGTTTTCATCATTACTAGCTTCACTTATTCATGTGTATGTTTCTGTGTTAAATTTTAAGCAGAATTGTTAGCAGTCTCCGCATATAAGACGAACGATGACGAAATCGTTGATACCCTATCGCTGTTTGCAAAATTATCTGTATGCGTTGATCTCCTCTCTGAAGTAAAGAGTTCGGCGACACCACTGCGTACCTACAAATCAAGAAATACATATTGCGTGATAAACTATTATTTTTTTTATTATTAATCATTTTGCAAATTTGTCGCGTGGGGAAAACTACCGATGAAACTCGACACATAACTTCCGGAAGTTGTAATTCATATGACATGGCGGAAATATAAAACATCGTTTATCGGTAGGATTGTATGGATGGTTTTTTTTTCATATTTTCAACACACACTAACAATATTACTTTTTAATTTCTACAGTGTGCACCACATACACCATTGTAACTATGAGGTAAAATAAATATACGACTATTTACGTAACAGATTAATATGTACAATGGACATACGTTTTTCGTTCTCTTTCTGATCTTTAGGATAGGCGATTTTAATAAACCTTATTCAACGGAAACGACGATGTTCAACAGTTCATTTCGGCCCTTGTTGTATACCTTTCCTTTCAACAATTAATTATAAATAACTAAGGCGATAACTGGTTAAACGATTTGAACAAAAACATTTCCAACAACTTGTGTTATGCTCAATAACAAGGTAAAAAATACACAACATATGAAGATCCTTTTTTATCAAACAGTTATTTAAAATAATCCTAAAATACAATAAATTATGTTATAGTTGTTACATGTGGTTACTTATATACAGTGAATGTACAATCTTTGCTAGAGGAACACAGTCTTTGAAATTTGTTTGTTCACTTGCGCCAATACTGTGCAAATTTATGTAGTTGCTCCACCAACGCTGCCATAACAGCTGTCACTGACAAGTCTAACAAATTCTGGACGTAATGCACAGCTTCTTCGTCACTTAAATCCAATCGCAGTTTGTCCTGTACTTTTTTAACCGCTTTGTCTGGCTCAAGAGCGATATCTGGTACACTTGCATCAACCATTAGGGAAAACAAATTTAGCATCAGGTTTGCGTGCCTTCGAAGATGTAAAAATGCTGTGTAACACTGTTTCCTGAATTCATGATAGTGTTCTGATCCTACTCCACCCATAGCTTCTACCATTTCCTTGCTTAATTTCATTGGCGGTGGCAAAGGCTTTGGATCTCTACCTAATATGTATCCAAAATCTATATGAAACAGTTTTCCTAAAAAAAGATTTATTTAATAAATTCGAATGTTCAGAAAGATATAAATCATTACACAGAAACAAAGACAAGCTAAAATTGATTGTGTTAGATTTGGAATTTGGTAGAATCTAATTTCTAAATTGATTTCTTAAAATACCGCTCAATAATATTTAAAATATATTAACGAAGATATTGGAAGGTAATATGTACCAGATGTTGTAAGTAGCAAATTATCCAAGTGCCTGTCCCCCACTCCCAGTACGTATGTAATTATGCAGTAACCGGCTGTAACAATGATTGTTGTATTATGGAAGGAAATTTCTTAGTACGTTAAGTATAATATATGAAACCTTACCGCAACTTCGTACATACGTATCCATAACATCTGGCGCTACTCCATAAGGTCCTGTTTCTAAAGGATGGTGCTTTCTAAAGAAACTTAGTATCGATCCTTCACTAGCTAAGACTTCTGCAACAGTAGTAGACTCTATAAACTGTAAAAATCCGTGTCGTGTACTAGTTGCAAGTACCCTATAACAAATAAATAATACATCATTACAAAATCTACTATAGATTAAAATCTTTTGTCATATCACAGAAAAATTAGTTTACCTATAAGGTGTAAGTTTTAAATCCAAGTTTTCTCGTCTCAACAACTTATCCATTAAAGCTATTGTTTGTAAAATGAGTTGATCTTGTCTAAGATCATCTCCGTGTTTAAATATTGCAATATACTCTGTATTTTCTGTTGTCAAAAATGTTAACTTAGATGGCATAAGAGCAGACTTGAATAGGCTAGCCCTGTTAAATAATGACAAAAATTAATAATTTATACGTAGATAAGTGTTTTCAATATTATGAAATATTGATCTTACTTTTCTGGAATGATACCCTTAATACAGATTTCCGGATCCAATGGAAATGGTATAGGTTCGAAATTGGAAAAGTTGATTTTAAACAAAGGATCAGGCTCTGCTAAAAGAGCTCTCAGTCTATCGGTTTTTCTTTTTCTGTTTCCACTCTCTCTAGCGACTGCTTTGACAAGTGATACTAACTGTTCAATGAAAAGTTTCTGTCTTTTAAGGAAAGCTCTTCTTTTTTGCCAAACAACATTTCCGTGCGACAGAGTTGTAGAGAACGTTGCCATTACCGTTAAATACATTTCTCGGATACGAGTGTCTTGCTTAGCAGTAATTGCAGGATCCACTTGATCTTCGCATTCGATTGAAAGATACCAATAAAAATAATTCGCTAATGTTGAATTCTGACAAGCCCGAGTTATCAGAAAGGATGCCAGATCCATCGGAATATCCTGGCTACACGATAATTGTCCAGCGACCAATTCGTTTGACTAGAAATAAATCTTGTTGAATCCAAATTACTTAAAAAAATTAATGTTAATCTTTAAAAAATTGTCGATTTAAAAAGTATTTACCATGGTTATTGGCATGGAAGACGATCGATCACTGCTCCTAACATCTTTTTCCAACCTTTCGTTTTTCTCATAATCTTTGAATAATATCTGATTGGAATTTTTTATACCTTCGAAATCCTCATATTTTAATGCCTGTACGAGTTGTAGCAAGTACAGCATAAGATCATCATCTGGAGCTTGATTGAGGCGACCAATAGCATATCTCCTCACAGCTGGATGAGTAAACGCAGGTCCCAGTAATTCCAAGGCATCTTCTGGATCTGGAGGAGCCCACAAGGATAACATTTCCAATGCTTGTCGTTCTTCTCCAGCAACTTTCCAATTGACACATTTAACAAATTTAGTCAGAGCTTTTTTTTGATTCGAAAGGTAAAATCGAAATTTCCAAATTAAGTCCTGTTCTTCAGTAGACAGGGCTGTGGTTGGAGGATAAGCTAAAATTGTATTTAAAGCATCACGAACACTTGACGTGGGTTTTAGTTCTCTAGTATTTCCACCACTGCGTAAACTACGAGCCAATTTGTGATGTTTTGCTTCAACCAGGTTTTCCTACAAAATATAATTCCTTTTTGCTTTAGATATTTCTTTTCATTAAAGTATTATTTTAACATTTAGGATAATGTTAATCAATATGAGTTTAAACTTGTATTCTTGTATGACTTCTGAATTAAAGTGACATGAATTAATTACTTATAAAAAACAGAAAATCAAAACTATAAATGATTTATTTGGATCATTACTTTTACATCTGACAGTATTGTCAATAAATTAAACAATTGCTGTACACACTAAGAATGCTGGAAATATATTACCAAATTATTTGACCAATTTAATTTTTACATTAAAATCAACATTTATACAACAAAATATTTCATACTTATTAGTTTCATATCATTTCTAAATTCAAAGTGCATCATTATTGTCAGTAATGTTGTTTAGTATATTCTGAAGGAAGTGAAAATACTCACCTGCAAAATTTCATAATCAGGAAGTGTAACCACGTCAGGTTGTGACCTATGCTGAACGACTTCATCTCCATCCTTTTCATAATACACGATTGAATACTAAATGAAAATCATATTTATATAGCCTATAATTACAATGCATTTAACTCAACTGTATAATTAATTATTTAATAGTTCTTACTGAAATACCATCCATTGTAACTTCTGGAAACTCTAGCATCAAATATAAGTACTCAGATGTCCTTTTCTCGCGTTCATTGATTAGTTCTATCTCTCGAAAAGTCAATCTGTCTAACCAGTCAACTTTATTCATCTGCCCATTCCTGTGTTTTTTAACAAGTTTAGATAAACGTTGCATTTGTTCCTTTCCATCATCTCTAGCTTTGCCTGGTGTAATTGTCGGGTTGTTTCCATCGGCTTCCACCCCAGGCCATACTCTTAAATCTAACATCCCCTGACGAAATACCCCATGTTTTCCAAAAAGTGATATCGTTGTTCCGCCCACTGATAGTTGTCTGCCTGGTCCTGCACAATCATACAGAGTCACGCAGAGTTGAGCATCGCGAGGTAAATCTGAATAAGATATCGGTAATGTGACCCACTGGTTCCAGCTATGTGTGAACAAATTCAATTGTAACATATGAGGTTATCATAATTATCACTACATAAAATATCTAATTACAACATATTTTGAATAATCTTACTTCCATCGTGAAGTGAAATGTTTATATGCCGTATATACTGGTAAGGCAAGCGGTCTGCCACCAGCCCATACTTGTAACGATGCAGCTAAGTCTCCACGACCATTACCAGCTCCATACAGACCGCTGTATTTGAGCATAGGATTGAGTAAGAATTTATCATACTCAGGTCGCTGTCTCTTGCCTTCTAAAGTTCCTCTGTAAAGTAATATCTCTTATTTTACATAAACATAACAATTGAGCCTAGTAATCCAAAAATACTAAGACTAATCCTGTTCATCATCTTCTTTTATTGTTTTGATATTTTTTATTTGACATTTTTTATATTTTATTGATTGATTGATAATACTCAATATCATACAAGTTTTTAATATTTTCATATCATCCTATTTAGTAAAACGAAAGTTGAAAAGTTTTATGTAAAAGATCTATTGAAGCATCACATATAGGTTACGATGTTATGATTGACACTTACATTTTTATCTGTATTCTTGTTTCAAGGGAGGAACTATAAACATAAAAAAACTTATCGTTAATATCTTCCATTGCGAGCACTTAAAATAACTCGGTTATGTTAATAATTTTCGCATCTCTTTAAACTAAACATCTGTAAAGAATTCAGAAGCCCGATGCAGAAACCCTTCGTACATATGTCGACGGATTTCGGCCCAAGCAGGCCCAAGTGTATGGGCCTAGTACCACAATTTCGACGCAGAGACGAGTTAGGACAAAGGATTCAGAACACTGATATACACTGGACTCCATCGATGGCTTGCACCTGGTTCGCACTGCCCTCTCCGGCCGCGCAGAGTACTAGCGGCGGGAGCAGCGCGGAATTCGAATCGCTCGAGGGGCAGAAAGGATTTCCTAAAGAAAATAAATATTTATAAACAAAAACAATTAATGAAAATTATTTTAGTATTACTGTGGAGCGTCC
>NW_019394885.1:0-33375 GCF_000612105.2 Orussus abietinus | reverse complement strand
AAAGGATTTCGATCCTGCTATAGTACACTCAAAAAAGCGACATTTAAGAGCAAAAAAGCGTGCCCAAGTTTCGAATCTCTTGTCAGAAGGAACTGTACTGCCATGCATTTGACGTAGAAAAGAAGCAGACCGGTTAATGGATTTTGGAGATAATGAACCCCCACATTTACCCGCTGAAGGGACATTGCGTAAAGCGAAAGAAGAACGAGTTAATCTTAATTTGGGCATCAAACATACTGATCCGATTAAAAGTATATTTGAAATGAAGTTAGGAAATTATGTCGGAGCGATATACTCAATCGGATTGGATCCTTTTTTCGTGCACTATTTTACGCCAGAACAACTCGCGGTTTATGTAAAATACCATGAAGTGATATGCATTGACGGAACTGGATCGTTGGTCAAAGAAATAAAAAACCCGATTTGTGAACCATCTTTTCACGTATACCTTTACCAAATTGTGACATGTACTCCTTCTTCAAAAATGCCTATTTTTCAAATGCTGAGCGCAAGTCAAAATACGAACACCATCCTATATTGGCTGAACGAAATACTTCGTATTGGTTTATCCGTAACTTCAACATTTCCGCTACCACGCGAAATCGTATGTGATTTCGATAAAGCATTGTTAGGAGCTATTGTTCGTGCATTTTCACAGTGCAAGAATTTAAAACATTACTTATCTTTGTGTTTTTTGCGAATACACGATAATTCGTGCAATTTACCATCATGTTTCGTACGTCTGGACGTGTGTCATTTTCTGCATATGGTATCGAGATGGAAACCACTTAATTCGATACAACCGCGGGTCAAAAAGTTTTATTTAATTTTAATGGGCGTTCTAGCTCAGGCAACAGACTTCGACAATTTTTGCAATATAGTGCGCGATATTATTTTAGTGTCATCTAGCGAGGGTTGTGGAAATTATAGTAATGAGAAAATATCCCCCGTAGAATTAGCAAAAATACGTTGTATCAGCCTTGTTAAAGGATGTAGCAATAAAGAAGTTATGAACAATATTGACATACACAACACCGAAGAACACGATGACATCAATTACAATGATGACATGTACCCTAACGATTACTCGGTTAAAAAGTGCCAAAAGTTCGAACCGATTGAAGTATGGGCAAAGTCCTTTTTTAGCCTCTGTATGAATGAAGTAGATGGTACAGAAAGTGGTGATGAAATCAATCCTTATTATTGTCCAAATTTTGCAGATAAAGTAAAATCGCTTCTTATTCACTTTCCGCTTTATTCTGGAATAATGGTTGCTTATTTTGGGTATGGGAACACAACGGCCAGTTCATCCAGTGTTGAGTCAGAATTTAACGACATTAAACATCGTTTATTAAAAAATGACGTCCGTCCTATGCGGGTGGTTAAATTTTTAGCAAAGCACCTTCGCTCATTTAGTGGCAAAGCGAAATTAGCATCAACTGAAGATGGTCATATCGACACTGAAAAGAAAGTGGATGATGTAAAAAATATTTCTGAAACTCAACCAATTTATATTACGCGTGACGGTTCTACTGATTGTAAGCCCGAAGAAATTCCTACCGAGACTAGAAATAATAATACTGATATAAATTCAGAATTAACCACAGACTCAGGCTTGACAGACGAACATAATTGGCGGAAGACGACAACACCACCGAAAAGGAGACGAACGTACCTCGATCATAGACCCGATTGGGAAGTAACCAGTGTTGAGAGTAAACGTATAGGAATAAGTCTTCTACGCAACGGAAACTTATTGCCGTATCTCGTTTGTGGAAAACGAAAACTTATTGTAAAAAATACATGCGGATTTGATAGTATCATTCAAATTATGTCAGCAGCATGTGAAAATGATTCGTTTCGAAGTCACATTTTCGACTCGGATGCAGACTGTTTCAAATTTGTAAAACACTTTATAGAAGTCGGTACACAGCGAAATATATACTTACAGAGAGCAAAATTATTACAAGGAGTAATCCAATTTGTTCAACCGAGTACAGTTGACGGTATTGACGTTATAGATGCCGTGTCAAATGTAAATAATTTATGTGAATATATATTTAGCGAAGTTCCGAGTTGTACCGAGAAGAAAATATGCAAGAAGTGCGGGAAAAACGAAACATTAAAAAGAGTATTATTAATGGCAGACTTTAATATTATTCAAAACCTGGGATATCAATGCCTCGCAAACGCTCTAGATACGCACCCCGTTGGGCACTCACTGTGTTGTGACGAAATTATTGAAATACAACGCGAGTACAATAAACATTTATTTATTGAGTGTTGTGCAGGTTTAACGTCAAATAGAGTGTTACTTCGACAATTTCAACAAACATTCAATATTGGTACTTTTATATACCAGTTAGTAGGTATAGTTAGTTATCGTGGCGGACGAAGATTATCATCAGTAGAGCACTACATTGCATACGTTAAACAAAGAAAAGGTTGGACTGAATTTGACGATTTATTGAAAAAACCTAAATTTGTCAATGTCGACGGGGCGGTGGATCCGCATATGTGTATATACGTCAAGACATAAAAAAATGCAAGTTCTTTAAATTTCATTCGGCATAACCAGATATGGGTGGGTTATAATGAGATACAGTTTATATATAGATTTACCATAATGACTTTGATTTACGCAAAAATGTACATATAAGGTTAGGAGTTAGATTTATCGTTTTANGCGGTACAGCGTGACGGAACAAGGTTTCATTCCTATTATGTCTACCTGGGAAAAAATATGTTTTCACGCTGTACCGGGTTGCACCAGCTTCAATTCGAATCGTACTAGCTTGTACCAGTACCTAGGATGCCGGTATAACTCAGTACAACTCAGTACAACCTTTCAGGCACCTCCGAATTTACCTAGACTCTACACGAAACGGGATTTCTTTCTTATCACGTCAATCTGGGAAAAATTACATTTCTCACGTTGTACCGGATTGTACTAGCGTCAACTCGAATTGTACTACCTTGTACCAGTACTTAGGGTGCCGGTACAACTCAGTACAACGCAGTACAAGCTTTCAGGCACCATTGAATTTACCTAGAGCACACGAAACGAGGTTTCTTTCTTATTACGTCTACCTGGGAAAAGTTACGTTTCTTCCGTTGTACCGGGTTGTACTAGCCTCAACTCGAATCGTACCGGCTTGTACCCGTTCCCAGGAAGCCGGTACAACTCGGTACAACTCTGTATAGCATCTCAGGCACCACCGAATTTACCTAGACTTCACACGAAACGAGGTTTCTTTCTTATTACGTCTACCTGGGAAAAGTTACGTTTCTTACGTTGTACCGGGTTGTACTAGCCTCAACTCGAATTGTACCCGCTTGTACCCGTTCCCGGGAAGCCGGTATAACTCAGTACAACTCTGTATAACTCAGTACAACATACGGTACATTGGTTTTTTTAAATTTGTTAATTAACTATTGAAGTTAGGATAATAGTTTCAACGGTACAACACGGTATAAAGTGAATACAACTTGATACAAAAGTAAAGTTTTTGATTGAATAGGTATACTTGAATCTTACGTGCAATAAAGTGTGCTGTAATATTTGATAAAAATGTTTACTTCAAGTTATCAGTGGTATGGAGCTTCTATAGTATTTAGTAAAAATAGTTGAATTGGTGTTTTTTTTTGGATTCACGTGAGTACAAATTTGCGACCAGCTACAGTGGGAAGTTGCTTCAGGGAAGAGCCGTTCGCGTGGGGAGTTGGTTAAGAGGGGAGACGTCCGAGTGGGGGAGTCGCCCGAGTGGGGAGTTTTGCCCAAATACAGAATCGTCTAAGCGGGAACCTCTGACTAAGGATCCCGTGGAACCTATGCCCTGATCCACAGCGATAATCGCATCTGTTGCATCGAATTAGGCTTCAAAGTGGCAGCATTGCTAAGCATTCTCATAAAGTTACTTTTGCTTTTACAATTTTATCTTCACAGCGTAATAATGAATCACGTTCCGAAAATCTTGAACGTGGTTTTATTTGAAGAATTCCGAAGTATAATAGACGAACATGGTATACCGGCCAAACCAAGCTCTCCTCTTTATGCACGCATCAGTACAATTTTGAATGATTCCATTAAACCGAAATACATATATGTAATACTAAAAACTAACCAATATGGGATTGTAGATAAAATTCTGGAATTTTTTGAAGTAAAACGGGATGAAACGTTCTCTGACCAAAACACTACCGCTAATACGAACAGTTCTATAGAGCATAATACCGTCTCTTTCGATGTTAAAATTCCTTATAAAACATGGTTTCTTTTGAAGCCAACACAAGTCTCGTATACTTTAAAGTCAGGTGCTGTAAAAAAACATACACAGTTGTTGCATAAACATTGGACTGACATTTTGCATGAAGCTATTTACAATGAAATTAAATTACCGTGCGCATTTTCATTTAAGAGGTGTAAAATATCTTCCCATGGGATATATGCGACCATAACGGCATCATGCAAAGAATGCAACTGTTGCCTAGTAGGCTCCATTGTTAACGAACCTACGGAAAACTCGGATGTCACTATTGCGTGCAGGATAAAGGATTTCGATCCTGCTATAGTACACTCAAAAAAGCGACATTTAAGAGCAAAAAAGCGTGCCCAAGTTTCGAATCTCTTGTCAGAAGGAACTGTACTGCCATGCATTTGACGTAGAAAAGAAGCAGACCGGTTAATGGATTTTGGAGATAATGAACCCCCACATTTACCCGCTGAAAGGACATTGCGTAAAGCGAAAGAAGAACGAGTTAATCTTAATTTGGGCATCAAACATACTGATCCGATTAAAAGTATATTTGAAATGAAGTTAGGAAATTATGTCGGAGCGATACACTCAATCGGATTGGATCCTTTTTTCGTGCACTATTTTACGCCAGAACAACTCGCGGTTTATGTAAAATACCAATTGATATGCATTGATGGAACTGGATCGTTGGTNTAAAAATATATATATTTATTACGAACGCACGTGCAGGGAGCGTTCTAGCTCAGGCAACAGACTTCGACAATTTTTGCAATATAGTGCGCGATATTATTTTAGTGTCATCTATCGAGGGTTGTGGAAATTATAGTAATGAGAAAATATCCCCCGTAGAATTAGCAAAAATGCGTTGTATCAGCCTTGTTAAAGGATATAGCAATAAAGAAGTTATAAACAATATTGACATACACAACACCGAAGAAAACGATGACATCAATTACAATGATGACATGTACCCTAACGATTACTCGGTTAAAAAATGCCAAAAGTTCGAATCGATTGAAGTATGGGCAAAGTCCGTTTTTAGCCTCTGTATGAATGAAGTAGATGGTACAGAAAGTGGTGATGAAATCAATCCTTATTATTGTGCAAATTTTGCAGATAAAGTAAAATCGCTTCTTATTTACTTTCCGCTTTATTCTGGAATAATGGTTGCTTATTTTGGGTATGGGAACACAACGGCCAGTTTATCCAGTGTTGAGTCAGAATTTAACGACATTAAACATCGTTTATTAAAAAATCACGTCCGTCCTATTGTTACGTCTGGGAGGATCGCAACAGGGAAGAAGAAATAGAAGAGTTTTCTTTTGCAAAATCTAAATTTTATTCTAAAATGATTATTTCGGGCCCCCCTTGGGAAAGATTATCTTCCACCCGGCTTTCCTCTCCTGACCTTCGTACGGGAGGCAAATCGATCGGGATTAGCCTCCACTCAGGTATCCGTATTTCTACGGACGAAAGCCTGGGTGGGATTGCGCGGTCGGTACTCCTCGGGGTCGAGGCTTCGATCAACGCCTTGATAGCCTTAAGGCGCCGCGGAGAGAGGACGAGTTGGGTAGCGGATTTTTCGGTGCCTGTAGCTTCCCGGGCGGCCTTCCGTTCCGTACGTCGGTGGGGTGGTCGCCTGGTAGGTCGTTTAGGGCGCCCCTCTGCCTCCGCGAAGGTTTTTAGAAGAGTTACTCTCCTCCCTGACCGCTTAACCATCTATGAGGAAGGTAAGGCGAAACTCAGGGTTATGTGGAGATTGGTGGTGTAGCGTGCCGTGATGAAAGATAGGGAGACGGAGAGAGGGGAGTCGCATATGGAAGGGGGTGCGTGACCCAGCACCCGCGCCCTCCTTACGATTAAGGAATTGAGAAATTGAGGAATTGAAAGGGAGATATCCGAAATACCGAAGGGGAGGCGTGACCTAGCCCCNCTCGGTCCGCGGCCCGCCAATTCCGGCTCCGGGAGCGACGATTCATAATTAAAAGCCGCGGGATCACGCTCACGGGACATACATATTTCGCACGAGAACTCACCGCGACGAATCACCGATTTTCTAATTACGAGATCTCCGGTGCACGCGGCCGAGAAGTGCCGGACGATGGGTCGCGTGTCGAGGAGGATACAAATCGCACTTAGTTGACATTTTTAGAGGAAACGGATCTTTACTAAACCCCATCGTGGGTTTGCTCACCAAGTCAGTAGCAATCCAACCACGGGACGAGAGCAGGGCGTCGACGGCCACGGGAGAAGAGCGGTTATCGGTAGTACCGGCGACACTCGGAGTATCCTGGACAATGAGCTCCGCGGCTCGCCAGGACCTCCGAATTTCGGAGATCCCTCTCCCGTCCTTCCGTCGAACGCCGTCAAACTGCCAAGCGCCGTCAATTGACAGTGCGGGCGTTAAATGTCCCGGTAGGTATCGCGGCGCGATAATTGAGATCTCGATTTTTCCTCCTCGACTCGTACCGACCGTGGTAATGACCCGCAATACCAGACACATTTACGATACTTACTAAATAACAAATCTTATACTAACAAATTTTTACAACACATACTTACAATTAATGATTGCCCAAGATGGCTCCGAGTGTCGCCAACCGATACTGAAATTAAATAATGTCAAAATTCGGTACTCACCGCTACCGCCGCGCCCCTAATTGTGACAGCAGAATTCTGCCACGTCACAGTACATATACGTCAAGACATAAAAAAATGCAAGTTCTTTAAATTTCCTTCGGCATAACCAGATATGGGTGGGTTATAATAAGATACAGTTTGTATATAGATTTACCATAATGACTTTGATTTACGCAATAATGTACATAAAATGTTAGGAGTTACATTTATCGTTTTAAGTAACGTAGAAACGTAGTCCATCGGTTTCAGTAAAAGTTAAATAATTAAAAAAATATTACAAAAAAATAAAAAACGAATAAAAATTAAATTTTAAATGTCTAGATATATTTTACAGACTAAATCAAAGTTTAAAAAATGCAGAAAGTGGGGTTGAAGAAACAAAAAAATAAACAAACATAATGAAAAAAATCTACCAAAAATTAATCATGCTTTTATTATATTAATCGCTTTTAGTATAAACTGTTCAAATAAGCGTGGCATTACGATCATACCAACAATGATTAAACATATCAGATAACTAATCAAGTCTGGTTTGATTTTAATGTGTAAAACAAATGGTGAGAAAAGCACAAAACACGGGGATATACATTTCTTATTTTGTTCTCATTTTTTAAATAATTTAAAAACAAGTTAAAACTAGTTGCTTTCATTAACTTTATTAACTACTACGCTACATTGATATACGCTTTATTTTCTTCTTTGCGATGCTATATAGATGAGTTTTTAATGTAAACGAAACTTGATAGATAAATATTATTTTATACTTTTAGGAGGTACATTTTGGAGATACTTTCTTTTTTTTAAGGCTGTTAAATTACAAAGAAACAAATTTTTTTTAGTTAAACTTTTTTACTCGGCTCCAGATTTTACTTAACAAAATTTTTACTAGTATTTTTGTTTATTTTTACTTATTTATACTGGTTATGTTCATGCACTGAACGGTACAATTCTCTTTGGAAATAACACATCTCGGTACACCCTAATTAAATAAAAGAGTATAATATTCGTATCACATTTTTCAACAGTATAACGGCCGGTACAATAAGAAAAAAATATAAATTTTCAAGAAACTGGGATCTGCATCGAAAAAGTTTTTAATTTGTTCATGAATTGGGCAGATTAGGATAATTATTTTCACGGTACAACGCGGTGCAAAGTCAGTACAACTTGGTATAAAAAATAAAATTGCATAAACTTCACGCTGAACTAATTTCCATCCTTGGCCCAATTACACAGGAAAATAGTGGCTTCTCATGCTGTACCGGGTTATATGAACCCTAAATAATGTCGGGCTAACATGTTCCAGTATTCAAGATGCCAGTACAACTAAGTACAACGTTTCAGATATGACAAAACTTACTTTATCTTCGCGGGAATCTCGTGTGCTTTCCCTGGTCCATTTCTCCAGAAAAAGGAAAATATTTCATGCTGTATCGATATTAATAAAACTGAAACGGTAATTATTGAATGCACGATTTGTTAGTAGCTGGTCATCAAGTTCTAAATATGTACTTTCGTGTTGTACCGACTTCCTGGGGACCAGTACAAGCTAGTACAATTCGAGTCGAGACTGATACAACGTAAGAAATGTAATTTTTCCCAGGCAGACATGATAAGAAAGAAACCTCATCTTGTGTGATGTCTAGGTAAATTCGGTGTTGTCAGAAATATTGTACTGAGTTGTCACGGCTTCTTGGGGACAGGTACAAGCTGGTACATCATAATCGCGCTGGTATACAAGCTGAAGAAGATTTAAAAAGAAACCTTTCTTCGAAAGCACCCCAGCCGGAGGATCCATGTTTTTCGTTTTGATTTTGCAATTATTCACATATCTTTGTTAAATATTGAATGCAGGGCCTTTATTTTTCGGTGCAGCATAATTGTGAGTTAGCTCAAACGCGTAAGGCCATTGGTTTGAAAATCAGGTGTAAAATATTTTAAATAGAAGTATTATTTTTTCGTAATTCTTCTCGTACACTAGTACAATCCGGTACAAATAAAAAGACCGATTTAAAAAAAGGTAGTGGCTAACTCAAAAAACAGTAAAAAACGGTTTATTATAATTTGTAAATTAACTATTGAAGTTAGGAGAATTGTTTCAACGATACAACACGGTACAACGTGAGTACAATCTGGTACAAAAGAGAAGTTTTCGATTTTCTAAAAAAAAATTGTTTTCTTTAATCTTTTTAAATTTTCTAAAGATGTATTATATTTTGCAACGTGGTTTTCGTCACAATACAAAAGGGCGCTCAATGTTTGTTTAATATAACACTTCAGTATTTTCTTAAGATCTATTTCACAAAGCTATCACACCGGTTGGGCGCCAGTCGCACGTCGGCGGCCCTAAATTCTAAATTCTACTTCGCAGAAGTTGTGCGAGCTTCGCGGGTTCCCGGCCGAAACGCGGCTACTTATTATACGTCGCGGCCGTCACTCGCGAACACCCTCGCGTGCCTCGCTACGCGCGTTTCCCCTATAATTTCTACGGGCCTGCCCAAGGAATGTCGCGAATCTTCCCAAAGACTGTCGCGTATTGTCCCCTAACCGTTTCACTGATTTTTCCCCTATAACTTACTTGGGCGGGGACGTTCGATGACCCTTTCTTAAAAGCGGGCTTCCTGTGACCCGTCGGTCTCGGTCCTTTATTNTTTTTAACGGTACAATGTTCCGTACAATTAGTACAATCCGGTACAACAAAAAAAAAACGTCAATTTTCAACAAAGTAGGGGCTAGCTCAAAAAACGGTTTTTTTCAATTTGTTATTTAACTATTGAAGTTAGGATAATTGTTTCAACGGTACAACACGGTACAAAGTGAGTACAATATGGTACAAAAGAAAAGTTTTTACTATTCGAAAAAGAATTTTTCTTTAAGTAATATTTTTCAATTTTCTAGAGATGTATTACATTTATATAACTTTTTTCGACGGTCCAATGTTCGGTACAACGAGTATGTTACGTGGCGGCCGAGGGGATGCGAGGCCGAGGGAAAAGTTTGGGTTTTGCCCAATAAGGTCTTACCTCGAACGTCCACATAATGATTAGATATTATTGCGAGGAGATGGTCCGAGCGGCTAGACCAAATCCTCTGGTGGGATTTATAGGAATGTAGAGCTGAGGAGGGCCCAATAAATGGAGGTTATCAGTAAATTGGTGAGGATGTATATTTTTGTCCTTCAGTCAGATGGGGTTTATACAAGTCGTGAGGGTCCTCGAAGGTGCTCGCATTTAATTCATACGATTCGATTTCGTTCCGCGTTGCGGAGTTTTGGATGACGCGATAAGGCGGTCAGTGGCAGTAGGTCACTGGTCGCCTTAATCTGCTAACATGACACTTCTGGCATTCTGAATTTGCGAGGTTCGCGTGACTCTATCGCGAAACAGGATATTGAAATGTTTGGAGATATAAAAGACTTAATCTATCCAGTTAACCGGAGCTAGGCATGGAATTCGGGTGGTTTTAGTTGCGATGAAAGATGAGGTTAGGATTAAAGATGAAGGTGACCCGAGCTTGCGAAAGGGCCTGTACCTGGCTTAGATCAGCGGCCAAATTCGGTGACGTCCTCCTTAGGTCGACCAACCGGATGACTGCGCGTGAACGCGTTCCGCCCGTGACGTGCCCTAGGGTTGGAGGTCTCCTCGGAGCCTCCCGTCCAACGGATGTACTAGTGCCGCCGCCCCTTCCTGGATTGATGCTCTTGGATCGCCGGAGTACCGAGCAGCACAACTGTAGCTCGAGGTGTAGGTGATCCTCCGAGTTCGATGATTTCGGTCTCGGACTCGCTAGGAACTGAGAGTCGAGAACCAAAGACTCCAAGCTCGAGGTCGATGACGATGATGATTTTCGTGGGACTCGGTATGAGTCTCACCTTTCTTCTGACTGACTGCGATTAACTGCCCAATAACTGGACGGTTGTTGGTTTTTATTGACGAATTTGGGACGGCGCTCCAATTGGTGGGGGTTCCATGGTTTAGACGAGGGCGGTGTTTGCAGGGGTGGAGGACATGTTGCAGCGTCACCAGGATGCATTTGGGCCCGGTTGGTCGCGTCCTGGTCTACTTGGGTCGGTGGCGCGAACTTAGTCAGGTCGAGTGGGACCTCATTTCGCAAGCGTATGGCAAAATCGCGTGCTAATTTATGGAATTCCATGGCTACCTTCCGATTTACCGGGTCGCGATTATTTCGTAAGTAGTGTCTACGTAACAAGTATAATCCGGTACAACAAAAAAAAAACATCGATTTTCAACAAAGTAGGGGCTAGCTCAAAAAACTGTTTTTTTCAATTTGTTACTTAACTATTGAAGTTAGGACAATTGTTTCAACGGTACAACACGGTACAAAGTTAGTACAATCTGGTACAAAAGAAAAGTTTTTACTTTTCGAAAAAGAATTTTTCTTTATATAATCTTTTTAAATTTTCTAAAGATGTATTGCATTTATATAATTTTTTTCATCGGTACAATGTTCGGTACACCTAGTACAATCCGGTACAACTAAGAAAACATCGATTTTCAAAAAAGTAGGGGCTAGCTCAAAAAACGGTTTTTTTCAATTTGTTAATTAACTATTGAAGTTAGGACAATTGTTTCAACGGTACAACACGGTACAAAAAAGAAAATTTTCATTTTCGAAAAAGTAGGGGTCAACTTCATGGACACTTTACTAAGGCCGTTCGTTGAAGGAATGAAGTCAGTTGAGATGAATGGAGTTTCCATTAATAAACAAATAACTCCGGTGTCTCTAAATGTACTGTTATGCGATGCTCCTGCAAAATCGTATATTTGCCAAATCAAAAGTATGCATATGAGGGATGCTCAAAATATATTCAGGAAGGTGAATATACTTTGAACACAATGACATTTCCTGAATTGCACTCCACCCTTAGGACAAATGAATCATTTAGAAACAGACATTACCCTGATCATCATATTGGGGAGGGATCTTGCTTGGAAGAATTAAAAATAGATATGATTCACCAGGTCCCGCTTGATAGTATGTATTTAGTGTATTTAGGAATCACAAAACATCTCATTCAATTCTGGGAGAAGGGATTAAAAAATGTTCAATTTGATTCATAAACCGTAGAAAATCTATGTGAAAGATTACTGTCCATGTCACCTTTCATAAGTCGTGAATTTTCAAGGAAACCTCGCAGTATATATGAAATCGAAAGATGGAGGGCGACAGAATTGAGACAATTCCTGCTGTATGTGGGACCAGTTGCCTTAGTAGGACTTGCGCCAGAACAAGTTTATGTTCATTTTTTATCTCTCAGCGTTGCTATTCGGATTTTGAGCGATGAGAAGTTTTGTGAATCGATGAATGAGTATGAGCCCAAAGTCTCTTGGAATGGTTTGTTAGTAATTGTGGAAATATTTATGGCAAGCATCACGTAGGATACAACGTCTACAATTTAATTCACTTGCCTAATGATGTAAAGACCTTTGGTTCTTTAGATACTTTCAGTTATTTTAAGTATGAAAACTATTTGGGAAAATTGAAGTCCATAATAAGGGCAAGCGGGAGACCTTTGCATCAAATAATAAATAGAAATACAGAACAGAATAACATTTTAAGTAATGTTCTGTAGTGGTAATTCTTAATGTATCTATATAATAAATAATATATGTAAAGGGAGGGAGAGATGGAGGGAGAAATAGAGAGAGATGGAGGGAGGAATGGAGAGAGAGGGAACCAGGAGGCTCAAAGGTGTTCCGTTGAGGAGAAGCAAGTCGGCTGCCACGATAATAGGCCCGTGATCAAGTTCTGAGGAGGATCGTGGACGCTGTTACGTCTGGGAAAATGGGTAAAAGAAAGGAGTACTAGATATAATTGTAACGGGAATGCTCAATATATTTTAATCGTCAATAACAATTAACTCGGGGGATTCCTCGGGAGTGGAAGTTTGCTCCCGTGTCTCTCCACTCCGCTTTTCCGTGGGAGGCAGATCAATTGGGATTAGTCTCCAATTGGGCACCCGTATTTCCACGGACGTAAGTCTCGCGGGCACTGGTCGCTCCGCGGTTCGCGGGGTCGATGCCTGTACGAGTGCTTTGCCAGCGGCCAGGCGTTTGCCCGATAGGAAAAGAGGTTCCCCGGGGGATTTGGGCGTGTTGGTTCCTCTTGAAGCCGCCTTCTTCTCGGTTTTCCGGTGTAGAGGGAACCGTGAAGGGGGTTTAGGCCGGTTTTCAATTTTTGCAAATAATCCCCGAAGAGCGACCCTTTTACCCGCGCGCTTGCCCATCTACGAGAAGGGTTCGGGAGTACTATTATTTCTGTTTAGTTCCATGTCTCATGTGGGTGTAAGTTCTGAGGTTGTTTAAGGGGAAGGAAAAAGGAAATTCGTGAGGAAGGGAAGCCGGACAAAGGCTTCGCGCCTTCCTGCACGATTAAAGGCCAAGAAGAAGGATTTCATGAAAGGAAGGGAAGCCGCACAAAGGCTTCGCGCCCTCCTTCACGATTAAGGGAAAGAAAGAAGGAAATTCGTGAGGAAGGGAAGCCGCACAAAGGCTTCGCGCCCTCCTGCACGATTAAGGGAAAGGAAAACGAAACTTGGGAAGTGGAAATCTGTCGGAAATACAAATCTGTGGGAAATGGAAGACTGTGGAATGGAAATCTGTAAGAAATGGAAATCTGTGGGCTCTCTCAGCGAGTCCTACGCGAACTTATCTTTATTGGTGTGAAGGAAGGGAGTAGGTATACTGGGCCGGTTCTGGATAGATTAGTATGCGTGCACACGTACACGGACACACACGCATGCACACCGCTGGCCTATGCGTGTGAGTCCCCTTACCCCCAATCGCCTTGCCTACCCCGCCCGTCGGACCCCGCTCCACCCTCTGAAACGTTGTCGCAACGTTTCCTCCCTCACCCCCGCGGACGACACCATCGAGATCGGAATTTGCCGTCAGCCATTCGATTCCCCGAATTCTGCCATCCGCCCTCCTGGATGAGCTCGGAATGCGTCGCGACGTCTTCCGAGAATTCCCGTCGATTTTTGGAGGACAGCCGTTATCTCCCTCGACGCAAGAATCCGCCGGCTCTCGTCGGCCGCGACGTCCGCCACTCGATTCCAGGAATCGCGTAGGCACCTTTGGTCCCCGCAACGGCGGAAGACTCGCAACGAGATTCCGAGTATTCCCGTCGATCTAGGAGGACAATCGTTATCTCCCTCGACGCAGGAATCCGCCGGCTCTCGTCGGCCGCGACGTAATTCCGCGAATTCGTCGACTTTGGAGAATAGGGAATCCGGTGGCTCTCGTAGACATCGCACTTTGGAATCTTTTGGAACCTTTGCCTCAAAGGCGGTAGCCGCTACCTTTCAAAGAGGTGATTGTGATTCTAATAACTTTGTCAGCTGTCATCGATCAAAAAATTCGCGGTACAGATATCGGCGGCAGCCGCTACCTTTCCAAAGGGTGATCGCAATTCTATGAACTTTACCCACCAACTTTCGGGCGGTAGCCGTTATCTCCGCACGATGATGATGATGATCAAAAGGAAGGGTCGGGTAGATTAAAATTCTTCATACAGAAATAAAATCCAGAAACTCCAAATTTTATTCGTTAAATCGGTACCAAATCGGATTTGTATACGGTGCCTCTTCCGGAACCTTGATTCGAGATTACATTGCTAGAAGAATCTCTCGCACCGTTGACAGGAATCGGTGGATTCTGATTCACCGTTGCGTATGAATTATTGTTATCGAAAATGATACGTCTTTCGGGTAAATCCGAGCGCCGCACCCATTCTTGGTACCGATCTCGTCGAAATTGCTCTCTCTCCCTCATGTCTCGTTGAAATTGCTCTCTCCTCCTCGTGTCTCGTTCTCTTCCGTGCGATTGTTCCATTTTTCGTAATTCTGCGAATTCGTCGACTTCGTTCGGCAAACTTTTGATAGTAAAACTTTAGGCGAATATTCCGATCCGTATCTGAAGACCGATGTGCTACTCTTAACCGATATTTTTGAAAATTTTAGACGCAAAAGTTTTTCCGCGTACAAATTGGACGCATTGCATTATTTCACGGCACCTGACCTTGCCCTCGATGCTATGCTAAAGTGTACCGGTATTGAACTTCAAATTCTCTATGACGAAGAGATGTCATTGTTTGTCGAAAGAGTTACTCGCGGTGGTGTGACCCAGTGCTCCAACCGATACGTCAAAGCGAATAATGGAGACACGGGGTCCGATTTCGATACGAGCAAGGACGAATCGTATTTGACGTATTACAACATGAATAATTTTTACGGGACCATCATGAGCCAATTTTTACCCTTCAATTCGTTTGAATGGGTATAAAATTTCGATCAACTCGATATTCTCAATATTTCCTATATTTCCTCTACGGAGTACATATTCAAGGTTGATATAGAGTGCCTCGAATCTCTTCAGGAAATTTTTAAAGATTTACCGCTATGTCCACTTCATTGCGTACTTTCCGGCCCACGAAGTAATATGATTAAGTTAATAACGATCCTTCTGCGGAAGAAAAGATATGTTATTCATTATCGGAATTTAAAACAATGTTTAAGTTTAGGCATGAAATTAACGAAAATTCATCGAGTTCTTAAATTTAATCAAGGTCCCTGGTTAAAAAATTTATATAAATGAACGTCAGAATATTTAACGTAGATCAGTTCTTTTTCATGAGAATTCATAAGAATCTTTCACGGCGTTAACATGACTCTGATGACGCAAGACTTTAAATCGTGCGTACGGTCAAGATGATATGTTTTGAAATTCTTCCCGCTTCAGAAGATTAGGAGTGCAATCTTTCGAGATTACGACTGTAGCTTTACGTGGATCGATTGACTGGAAAAATAGAGAAACTTGAAATTAAAAAATTGAATTCTCTTAACATTCAATATTTACGTTAAGCATTTTTTCAATCACGTTATATGAAGTCGAGAAACCTGGGATTAAAGAATAGAATTTTTTTTGCAACTAAATAAAAGTTGTCAATTTTACACACGTAAAATCTTTCAAAAAGACATGGCTACCCGATGACGAGGATACAACATCTTATACAAAGTAAAAAACATTCGGTATATACTGCTCGACAGAGGAAAGTAGCTCTAAGTTGGCGCGATGTCAAGAGTGTCATTATTTCGGGAATTACCGATACCTCACCGTGGGGGATATAAAATGAAATGAGCGGAATGTATAAAATTGTCTTCCTTTTATTTTGAAACTCTTCTACAAATCCGATTTTGAAATTTCGTTCCGGTCACAAGTTGATGTGGAAGATACACCTTCGGGGTAGATCCATTGTTTTTAAGGTATCATGTTACTCACGGAAAAGAGAAATTAATGTTTATTTTATAATGATAATGGGACCGATAAAGATAAATGGGTTTTCATTTGGTTTCCGGGAGGAACACTCAGAGCCGATAAACCAAGGATATAAAAGGGAGCCCCTAACTACCCTAAGGATATTCCGCCAAAACTCAACTTCGAAAATCACCCGAAAACATCGACCGATAAAATGACACCCAGCGAGACTCTTCCTCCACCAACGATTGAAGAAAAGCAGAGGGTACCTCGGATTTGGTTGGTGAACCTTGGACATGTCTTGGATTGGTAGTTCACCCCAAGAATATGGGTATGACGGAATCTGAAATTGAGGATGGTGATAATGATGATGATGATGATGATGACGCAAGGCTTTGTGCAAAAAATACAGTTTACTTTCGAAAAAACATAGACTCGATTGCACAAATATGAATAAATACCGAGTGAGAAGGAGAATATTTCAGAATTTACAAACTACAAATTCCAACAAGCGATACCTTTCGTCATATATGGCGACATCGAATGCATGTTGGAATCAATTAATCACCAATGTTCCGCGATCGACAAACACGATACCGTATCGAAAACATACCCCGTATAGTGTTACATGCTATCTGTATTGTACCTTCGACGAGTCGTTGTCCAAATTTAAGATTAATCATGGAGACAGCCGTATATAGTGGTTTATGGACGAGCTGCATCGATCGTTGGAAGAAACTTGAAGTTGTTCAAAGTTGACTAAAGAAGAGTTTTCTGATAGGCTAATGATTGGTGATTCGTCTATAAGTTTGAGGGTAACCAGATTTCTTTTTAGGTTGAAACTTTCTCAGTTTCTGAGGAACTTGGTTTAGCGCTAGGTGTTTTCGAGAATATCTATGGCGATTGAGATTACGATATAGGAGTATCGAGTTGGGTGGGTCTCAGCAACGATGCACAAAGGAAGATAAAGAGTATTCAAGTGACAAAAATATGAAGTACAAGAAATATCTCGAATGGAATCATTCTTAAAATACCTCCACTGTTGTAAAGTTCTAATAAAAGTTCACTTTAAACAGTACCGATTTCAAAGATAACTATACAAATTTACGAGAACGATTCTTTATTTTTCCTGACTCCACATTTTACTTGGTTCATTTTTTTTACTTAGCCCAGATCGAAACCAAATGGTGTCGAGATCCCATATTTCGATCAATATACAATTATCGAAGGCTCTAATTTGAGAAACGAAAGTGTCAGTACAATTTTACGCTAATTTAGAACATTCTGATAATCGATAAACTCACATTTGAATGGGATAAAGGTAAAAAAGTGTATTATATAGAACTGTTTGAAACTTTGACACATTACGCATGAGCACTTACAAGGAAACATTCCCAAGTGTCCGCCTCCGATCTTATTGAGTTTCATATATGTTGAAGAACACAAAAATCTAAGTGAAACGTGTTTTTCGATTTTTGCCAATAATCATTTAACCGTTTGAGTGCCACGTGTCTTTGCTGTTTTCCCGTCCAATAGTGCCAAGGAGCGCTTTTTCGCTTGTCTTATTCCCTCTCCAAAAGTGCCAAGCGACGCGATAGCGCTTGTCTTATTCCCCGATTAAAAATGCCAAGGAGCGCTATTTCGCTGTTTTCTGCTCTATACGGTAAGCGGTAATGTTCGACTGAAATTAAAATTCGTTCTTTTACCAGCTGTCTCATTCTTTTACTTTTACCTAAAATGGAATGGTAACCGTAAAGTCGCGCATTGGCGGCAACCGAGCGTGTCGCGGTTATCGGCTTCGCAGCCTAGAACGCTGCCGCTGTTCGAGCTACACAGAAGAATCGCAAAATCGCTCCTTGGCACTCAAACGGTTAAACATTGGTTGTAAACAATGAATGTAGGTGGTATCAGGGTATATCCCGACTACCTTTATTGGGTTATATCGTGACAAATTCATCGTACATAAGTCGTGTCAACGTGGTAATTCTTCAAAATGTCATTGATTTTCATAACATGCAATTATTTATAAATAAATTAAAAAATAGTTTCAGAGGCTAAAATTGTTTCGCAACGGATTCGACGATGCAGTCATCACCCGTTTCCAACTAGTAATACAATCTCCGTGGTGAAACGATAAAATTGGATTTACACTGTTTTTACGAAAAAATAGAGTCAGCGATATTCGTATGCCTTAGGTACGAGAATAGTACGTTCAAGAAGAGTGTCCGTATAAATATTAATTCTGAAATTAATCAACAGGAATTTAGAAGAGAATATTTGTTACATCTTTCTATAAAGCAGGAGATTATTTAATATTACTGATCATATTTATTACAGTAGTGGTATTCGTGGAAAAAGTGCTTTATACAAAATGCTTTCTTGCACCAAGAACACCGTATCATTGCTGCTGCACCACAAACATTACATTTCATAATTGAACAGCTTTCAAAGGCAAAATTAACCGGGTTCGGGAAGTTTTCTAATCTTTCATCGATATAACCACTTTTATACCATGCATATTGAAACAGACTTTTATATCTAAGAGAAGACTTCTTATTATGCACGAGTGATTGCAATTTTATGATATTATTCCGTAAATGAAGGTTAACGTCATAATTATGTAAAAGGACAATAACAGAAAAACGCCTGACAACATTTTTCCATACTCGAAAACCATAGACATCTATAGGTTGGATTCGACCCGTAGTTCCCTTTGATATCATCATTGACACAATGTTTTTGTCGGCAGGTTTCGCTTTTCCAATTGCATCGCTGCAGTGTCCGCTCCAGGAGTCAAGCAGAAAAACGCTTTGTTGACCAATGTTAGGGTAGAGGACATCCTTCAACCACGTTTTAAAATGCTCTACTATTTTTTTAATCGCATTAATCATTATTAGTATACAAGTTAATAAATTAAAGGAATAAGCTCAAGGCGTCTTTATCTGTAGTTAGCTTGCCAGACTTCGAAGCCAAAGGAAAAATATTTTGTGGACGAAACAATGTTTTTTTCACGACCGGTCCGAATTGGCCACTTGTTTCTTTTAACACTACCAACAACGGTGATAGTAAACGTTCATTACACGAAATTATTGGTTGGATCGTGTAGCTATGTGTTGTCGACGAAATTGATTGGGCAACACATTCCACTTTTTTTATTTTCCTTCATATGATAATGTCCGTCCTGAATGAATTTCTAGCTGAAATCCACTTTGGTCGGGATTATACACATTTTCGGCCCCGTACTGCGCTATCAGTGTCTAGAAATTTACTAGTTCCTTTTTGTAACTTGGTACTGTCTTCTAATGTCTTCCTTGTAATAAATTTTGTTATTTTTCGTGACACAATACGATGAGCTTTTTTAAAATTATATAACCATTTTGACGATGCTTTAAAACTCATGTCGTTGTTTGTCTGTTCTCTCCATGCTTCTAGAGCCCATTTTTGGATATCTGCGTCATGTACTATAAAACCAGCGTCAATAGCGTTTCGTAATTTGTTTAGCGTGGATGTAGAGACATACAGTAATTTTTCTTTTCGACATCCTCCATCATCCACTTGGTTGGCCCACCTTCTTAATTCATGAGCATCAGAAAGTTTTCAAAATCGTTGTTAGACGGTGGCAAATTTGAGATTGCCGGATTTTCCACTTCTCCAGAATTCTACTGCTCTCTTTTTATAGTCGAAGTTAACCGCTGTGTCTTGGCAAACCGATGAAGACGGTTGTGGCACCGTTTCGTCAGTCCACTCTTCTTCATCTTCAACATACTCAACCTCCCGTGCTTGAAAAGGTTCTTGAAAATCCAATGTTGAATCTTCAGTAATCTCAAACGAATTAAATTGGAATATACTATCCAAAAGAATCGTTTGAATAGATTCTTTTAACAGTATTTCTTGTCGATTAACTTCCGTCTCCATTAAATACATAGTTTGAAACGTAGCTAACAAAAGGTTGATCACGTTTATAGGATTTATAATCATTACGTACAAATATATCGTAGCACGTCGACAAAATAATTTCACAAGGACGAAGTCCTGATCAGAACTGATCAGCATCGAATCCAGTGCAGACTTTATAAGAACGCACGTCGGCGTAAACGATTCCAAATTTGATTTGATTCAACGTACTATTCCCGTACCTTAGGTATCGAATATCGCTGACTCTATTTTTTCGTAAAAACAGTGAAGATCCAATTTTATCGTTTCACCACGGAGATTGTATTACTAGTTGGAAACGGGTGATGACTGCATCGTCGAATCCGTTGCGAAACAATTTTAGCCTCTGAAACTATTTTTTAATTTATTTATAAATAATTGCATGTTATGAAAATCAATGACATTTTGAAGAATTACCACGTTGACACGACTTATGTACGATGAATTGGTCACGATATAACCCAATAAAGGTAGTCGGGATATACCCTAATACCACCTACATTCATTGTTTACAACCGATGTGTAAATGTTTATTGGTAAAAAGCAGAAAACACGTATTTTTTAATTTTTTGCGAGCAATTGCATCGCGTAAGTGGAACTTAAGTAGGAGTGCTTGTTTAATGAATATCACAAAAAAATGTCACCTGAAGGGTGGTTCACCCCCTTGAGGGGGTGCAACATTGCTGAACAATATTGTGTTGTCACCGTCCTTATACAGAATACGTTTATGCAAAGTTTCGTCGAAATCCCTCCACTGCTCCTACGAAAAATATTAAAAAAACCGATTTTTCGTTAAACATTGGGGGGTTGTTTCACCCCTTAATTGTGGACCATTGCAGATATAAAAAAACACATGTCTCTTAGATTTTTATGTTCTTCAACATATATGAAACTCAATAAGATCGGAGGCGGACACTTGGGAATGTTCCCTTGTAAGTGACACGCATTTTTTTATCGGCCCATACACGGCTTTAGGAGGGAAAACTACTTTTTGAAGTTGACCACTTCCCGGGGTCATTTTTCAATTGCATACATAAGCAGAATGTTTGGATAAATGTTTTGCAGTATAAAAGGAAGCTCGCGAAGAATGATGAAAATGAAAATTGTAATCGTCCTCGGGTGGTGAAATTTGGGGGGTAAACTACCCCCGCGATGTGTAATTTTTCTAATAAAAAAACAACTTTTGCTCAGAATTTTATGAAATTATTTCGATTTGAAAGAGCATGAAAAAATACCGACTATCGTTTTTAGATCTTATCTAGAATCAAAATTTGGCCTGTGCTCGATAGTTGTGTAGATTATAATGAATTGAAAATAGTATGAAAATGAGATGACCTTGCAACCTCGATGTTTATATCGTGTTTAATGAGAATTCAGTAAAGACATATGATAATAACATTTTCCTTGATGATGAAAAACCACATCAGAACAGTATGCGAGACTTATAAAAATATAGGCCCGAATGTCACCTCTCTTATTTAAAAATAACATCACGGTGATAAATATGCACGACTTACAGTATTGGTGTTTTTCGTTCTCATTCCTCGTGCAATCACAATTAGTCTACAAGTATCCGTCGAGGTAAACAGTCTCTCGATGGGTGTCGTGTTTTTGTGCCCGTTTCATGATGAAAGTTAATCCAGTCAACTTTATCAGACTTCTCATGACAACATTTGAAGTTCTTAATCTTGCTGAAACGCCTATGAACGACGAGGAACGCGAATTAGAGGACAGCTTCCAAAGGATATTAATTCAATCCATGGAGGAATACGATGGCATTGAAATGATTGAAGAAACATCTGTGGATTTTCTAAAGCCCTATCAAGAAACTCGTAGCGTTGAGCGATGCGAGAAACGCGTCCTGCGCGTTGAGTTCGAGTGAGACGCTACAGAGTTATATACAGTAAGGATCAGGAATTCAGGAGTGGGGGAAATGAAAATATAATTTCTTCTTCGCTACAGGTAAAGAAATAAACATTCGATCAACTCAAAAAATTCAGCAAAAAATCAGGAATTTTTAAAAATTTACCCGACCCTGATTGCTGCTATGTACGTAAAGATATGGTACGATAAAGTTTTCGGCACTCTCAGAATCATTGTTCTCAAATCGTCATCGTCGTCCCTCCAGTCACGAACTACCATTTTCGCACTCACATGATAGGTCAACCCTCATACGACTTTTTGTTCGACATTCGATGGCGCCCCTCGCGGAATGTTAATGAACTGCGGCGCTCAGCCCTGCAACGATCGATACATTATATATAATAATTCAGTTTTCTTCCGATACCAGTTTTAACATTAACACTTTCCGTTTGGTGTATTAGTAACTCGACACTTTCATTCTATCCGTATTATAATAATTTGTACTTTCTTTCGACACAAGTTTTAATTTTCTTTCGATACCAGTTTCAGTTTTCTTTCGATACCAATTTTGACATTAGAACTTCCAGCTAGGAGTATTAGTAACTCAATACTTTCCTTCTATCTATATTATAATAATTTGTAGTTTCTTTCGACAACCAGTTTCACTTTTCTTTCTACACCAGTTTCACTTTTCTTTCTACACCAGTTTCACTTTTCTTTCGATACTAGTGCGACATTAAAACTTTCAGCTTGGTGTATCAGTAACGCGATACTTTCCTGCTATCTATCTATATTATAATAATTTGTATTTTTTTTTTGACACCAGTTTCAAGTTTCTTTCGATACCAGTTTTATCATTAAGGGCGCTCACCACTCCAGCGATTTTGCAGGGCCTCACGGGAACGACGATTCCGAACGTATTTCTAAACCGATCGAGCTTAACGAGTGCTCATATCGAAGATGAAACGTTGACCTGTGTTTATATGGGAGCGATTTTCGATAAGTGGTCATTTTCATATAAAAAAGTGCAGTGACATAATTTCAATGCCCTTTTAACTAGGAAGGAGGTGCTTCATCGAAAATCGCTTCCATACAAACACACGTCAACATTTTATCTTTAAAACGAGCACACGTTAAGCTCGATCGGTTTAGAAATACGCTCAAAATCGTTGTCCCCGTGGAGCACCTTTTTCAGGATTTTCGAGTTTCTCGCAAGGAATTTGGGCATTCCTTAGCAACCGTTGCCGACTCTAGGCGGAGCGACCAACTGGCGTGTGCATGCGGCCGGGGGTCACACACATTTCGGCGCCTAGTCCAGAGGCGTCTAGCCGTTGCGCGAGTCCTATACGTGCAAAATACGCACACATTTTTCGCCCGTTACTAAACACCGCCCATTGTGCATCGCGTCTCCCTCATCCAAGCGAGAAAGAACTTTTTGGTTACCTCCCACCGAATTCGATGCTAATGCCATCTAGCGGTGGAAGTCATCGTCCCCACTTTGGTGGTGAACGCCGTCAAAGAATACAGATGTATCTCTATAGAAGCCCAGAAGGATACGGGCCTCCGATGCCCGAAAAAGTTGGTTAACATTTTAGTTATGTTAGCCAACTGCATGGTGGCGCCGCGGTCGCTTCCACCCCTCTCTCCCTGCCATTTTCTATCTCATGTTCTCTCATTATGTTGGAAATACATTCTCTCTTCGTCTTACTCACACTGGCTACCGGGCCTCTCCCACTCTTCTCGGAGAAACTCCGCCTCCTTCTATACATCTCTCTTTCTCCCGTGGTGTCGATACAGTTGGCTAACACATGCGTTCTCTCTCTTACAGATCGTCCATTCCCCTTCCATGTACCCCTCCCGGATTTTATGTGCATCTCTTTTTCTCTACTACGTAGGATACGTTGGCTAACACGTGCGTTCTCACTCTTACGACGTCGTTACTTCTCATGTATCACTCCGCGGGCAGTAATTCCCGTCGGTCTATGCGTGTCTCTCTTTCTCCGCCACGTAGGATACGTGGCTAACACGTGCGTTCTCTCTCTAACAGATCGTCCGTTCCCCTTCCATGTACAGTGACGGGCATGAATGCTGTCTCTTCCTGTACTTGCCGTACCATATGCATAAGGGGGCATTCATGTCCGTCAGTGTACCTCTTTCGTCATTCTATGTGTATCTCTTTTTCTCTACCACGAAGAATACGATGGCTAACACGTGCGTTCTTCCTCTTACAGACGTTTTCCCTTTCCATGTATCTCTCTGCTGGCGGGAAGCTTCCATCATTCTATGCGTGACTCCGCCACGCAGGATGCGTTGGCTAACACATACGATCTCTTTCTCACAGACGTCCGTTCCCCCTCACAGCCGTTTTATGCATGCTTTCTTTCTCCCACCATCTAGAATACAACACATGCGTTCTCTTTCTCAGCATTCCCCCTTTCTTACCGCTTTGTGTTTCGTTTCGGGCGTCCACGTGCTGCGGGTTAGGGTATTTAAATTAATTTAAAGAACTTTTTATTTCCGTAAATTAATACCGCGATTAAGATGCCGTCCAGAAGTATGTGCATGTACCGTGGATGTCGCAATTCTAGAACGAAGAATGGAACTAAATCTTTCCACCGTTTTCCTAAGGACGAAAATCTGTAAGTAGTACACTATATAAATAGAAAACGTAATTTTATATTCTGTGTATTGTTGTCTCTAATATCATTTAAATGATAATTGAAGAGGTTGCGTCGAATATAAGTGCTCCCGCGTGTTCGGTCGCAGATTTGTAAAATAGGTTAAAATAGGTTGAGTTACGAACGTATCCGTAAATATTCTTAGGGTCTATGTTCTTTTGAGACATTAATCGAGGGGCTATTCACTTGGAAATCGATAATATTGGGTTGTTCGGAAAGTAATTTCGTTTTTTTTTATGAAAATGAAAGACGATTTTTTTATGGCGAATAAATATTTTATTGAATTATATATTATCCATTCTGGTCCAATTTTCTTGACGTTTGAGAAGCAAATCACAGACGTCAATGCGATGACACAAATTTCTTTCCGTAAGAACATGAGGAATCCATATGTCAAGCTTTGAGATTAAACCTAGGCGTTTCAAATGATCACGAACGGTCGAATTCGATAAATTTAATCTCTCAGCGATTTCACGAGTTGTTATTCTCCGGTTTGCATCAATTAATGCCTTTATTGTGTTTTCATCAGCTTTAAATGGCCTTCCAGAACGTGGTGCATCTTCAATATCAAAATTGCCGAATCGAAATTTTGCAAACCAGTTTTGACACTGGCGTTCTGTCAATACATCTTCTCCATACACGTTGGATAATTTTTTTCTTGCTTGAACAGCATTTTTACCTTTTCGATAGTAAAAAAGTAAAATATGCCGAAAATGCCGCTTTTCACTTTCCATATTTGAAAGGGTACCAACCAAAAACTACTGCGTAGAATCTTTGATGTCGAAGCTACAGTTTCCACTTTTTTGATCATCGCTGGTGTCTTGAATTGGTCCAAGTTCTCATCGCACTCCTTAGATTTCAAGTTAATCGATGAGTATCATTTTTCCAATTCTTCGCTTGTTCCCAACAAAGTCTTCGATATATCCTTCTGCTAATGCGTCTGACCTTCATCCATCATGTCTTTTTATGATTGTTATATTTGCTCCAGAATCAGTAAGAAGTGTTGCTGAAGTTCTTCAGAAGCTGTGTCCAGTATACGACTCAACATCAGCCAATCCTAAATACCTGTAATAGTAATATTTCAAGTATTGTCCTGTCCAAACAGAAATCATATCAGCATATGATCGTTCTTATGAAATACTTACTTGGCGATTTGTTTCGACATTGAAGAGAGTTTATTTTTTTCAATGGGTTGTTTCGTAAACTTCCCATGTTGGTAGTTGAGAAAGAATCGTTGTGTATCGACATTTTTAGGGCGCTAGGTAATGAATCTTTTTACGATATCGTAAAAACTTCCCTCAATTGTAAATGATCGAGGTTTCTTCTTTTTTAACATCATTTATCTTCACGAGGAAAATTCCAAAATGTTCTGTAACGTCATGCGTAGTCACATTGGTGAGTTCACATCCTCGGCATGCTCGCAGATGCCCAGAATCAAAGCAGCCTGTAACGTAACATTTGTTATTGTAATTATTTTATTCTACATATTTAGCATACTTTTGTATATATATTTATTTACATATTTCAATCAATTCTATAGTTAATTTTTTATTTTTATTTATTCACAATTTTATATGTATTTTTAAATGATGTCACATACCTTTGTAGCTAAATATTGCACACCAGGAGCTTCTTTTAAGAATCGCTCAACGTTTTGCGACGATAGAGTTTAAGATTTCTGGCTTCGAAATCCGTTTGACTTGCGTTTCAGAAACATTAACAACAAGTTGTAGGCACCGATGTTAAGGTTATGTCTCAGTTGTATCGTGCTTTTTAGCATTGAATAATGCGCCCATAAAACTGAAGGCCTCCAGGTCTGTGCGAGCTCTTGAAAATAAGTCAGCATGACCGATTCGGAAATGCTTTTAGTGCTTCGCGTATTTTGCCACTCGCAAAATTTATCCTAACTAGCATGATATCGTTCCTCCGATTTTTGCGGTAGTGAACCTTGGACGACATTGGCAGCGGTTTCTTCGATATCAGGCGGTGTTTTCCACTCGTCATCACTTTCATGCGTAGTAATTTTTACTATTTAAAACTCGATTTACTATTTTTACTATTTAACTCGTTTTTTTCTTTCGCTCAGAGACCATCGGAGACTGTGGGCTCGCTAACTACAGTGAACGTAGCAAAGCGCGATATCGCCTTGCTCTGTCGCTGTTGTCGTTTTCGACCCACAAAACAGGGGCGAAAGTGAACGAAAATTCTCCCAAGGGTTGAAAATGAAGCAAGTAGACACTGCGCATACGCAGACCCAACTTTTCCATCATAGCATGAAATTAGCAATATTCGACCTGCAAAACTGCCATTAAAAGCATCACATTTCATGCACGTGTTATAAATAATACTTGAAGGGAAGTAATGTATACGCGTATGCAGTTTTCGTAGAAAAAAAATTATTTGAACTAGTTTGCGCCAAATAATAACAACAACAACAACAACAATAATAATAACAATAATAATAACAACAACAACCAATAATGAGATATGACATCTATTTTTTACTATTACAGTATGTGCCGACGAATAATATACATTTTTCTTGAAATAAAACAGATAAATTCTTCTCTTGATACGTGCAGAAATTAAATTAGATCTTTTTATTTTGATCACAGTTACGGAATCGTCGAATGACAATCTGAAATGCGTGACGCAAATGAATAGATGAACCAAATCGTATGTCTTCTTATGCTGCTGAAAAAAAACTCCTCAGGAAAGGAAGGAACAAACTTACCGATCTTGCGTCCTATAGAAATTATTAACGGGAACGCAACAATAGCAACTTGTGTTTCGAGAAAACGTTCAGCAAACAATACGAGATGCAGGCGCCACCAATAAGCGAATGATTTTCATGAATCACGAACTTAACGTTTTTTATTGTAATAGGGGCCGGCTCGAATAATCATCGATCCGTGCAGCACTCCACGACTTCAGTCATTTGTCCACCTTAGTTCGGCTCACGGCGGATCTTCCTGCGTATGTACACAATGCACCTGAAATCACTCATTGTGCTTTTGAGTGCCTATTTGAAGTATGTGCATGTTCATGCTACTATACAATCTTGCACGATCTCCACTCTTTGGTAGCTAACTAATTTATGCAAATAATTATACAAAAAGTAATAATTATTAATAAACACTTTGTACCATTGAAGCAGAATGTTGCTTGTTATGTGATTATAATCCATTTCCTAAAAATATTTATTTTAACTAAGGATTATTTTGTAAATTTGCAGCCCAATATAAAAACATCATTGGTCCTCAGTTAAAGTAAAGTTTGGGCAATTGTATCGGGTTTACAAAAATGCCAATAGAAACATTTTTGGCAGGGTATTTTAGTAAAGGAATTCACATTTCATTTATCTGCGAAATTTTGCATGCAATATGAACACTTAAAAGTACATAAATACTGTTTAAAGTGGGAGATGTTCAAATAAAATATTCCTTACAACGGTACAATTTAAACGGTGCATCTGATAAATTGTACCATCAGGTGGGTAAATCATACTCTTCCATTATGATATGGTCGGGTAATTTTACGGACGGCATTTGTTATCTGTTTTCATGACGTTACAAAATATGTCAGAATGTTGCACGCATGGGCTACGATGGGGAAATATTAATTATAGGTACTAGATTTTTTAATGTAATAAAATAAATGTATAAGATTGGAGGTGAAAACATTATATTGTAAAACGCATGGAATTTCATAATAATCCGTTTTCATTACATGAACATGAATGTAAGAATAATGCATGCTTGGGAAACGATTAAATATTAATTAAGGGTACCCTGAGGATTTATCTATTACACTGTTCTCCTTATCTTACAACAAAATTGTCTACTTCACATTTCTTTATATTTATTATGGTTATATATTTTACTGCCTTAATGAGATGATTAATATTGCTTATTTATTTATTTATCAATAATTTTTTTAATGCTTCCAATTTCATATGTCTTTCATTGTTACAGTCAACTAGAATGGTTTGTGCGGTCTGGAAATCCAGACTTCGCCGATCTGACGGCACATCTAATTACACGGTAAGCGTATGTGCTCTGATCACTTTCAGGAAAGTGATTTTTTGAACTACGGCACACTGAATTTAAAAAGATTGAAATCAACGGCTGTGCCCATTGATGCAAATTTTTGTAGCAACAGTGAGAATTTCGATGTTAATATCTCTGAGCCACGGTCGCCAGCTCAGTTTTCCGCGGTTAATAATCAACTTAATCAAACTTCTGAAGAAGTTCTTTCCTCAAAATCCCCAATATCCGAAAGAATTTCTTCTTCATTACCTGAAACTTCCGAAGAAATTCCTACCCTAATACCCCAAACTTCGGAAGATAATCCTTGCATTCTCCCTGAAACTTCTTCAGTCGTTCCGGTGAAGAATAATGTAGAAAAATTGAAAATGTGCAGTAAATTTCGATTAACGAAAACCGTAAAAGATGTACGATATGCGATGACGCCTAGAAAAACACGACTGCTTAGAAAAATACAAAAACAAAAATTTCAATTAAAATTGTTGCGCCAGAAATTACGGCGATGTAAAAATGCACAGAAGACGACACACGTAGACCCAACAGACTTAATACAAACCGCTTCTCACTATTTAAGTGAAGATGCACTTTTATTATTAAAAATGTCAGTTCGGCACATCAAAAAATGTAAGTGGTTAGAGGACGAAAAGCAATTTGCTTTGTCCCTTTATTATAAATCTCCGAAAGCGTATATGTTTTTAAGAAATGATAAGAAATTTTCTTTACCCTGTGTCCAATTAATTAGGAATTGGGTCAATGAACCAAATTTAACAACCGGAATATGCCCCGAGCTTTGCACTAAATTAACGGCAAAAGCTCAAAAGATGTCGCGAGACGAAAGACAGTGTGTTTTGATGTGGGACGAAATGAGCATTAGGATGGCCCTAGAATATGACGTAAAGCACGATGTGGTCGAGGGATACCAAGATCGCGGCGAACTTGGGCGTTCAGCTCAACTCGCGAGGTACACCCTCGTATTCATGTTGCGCGGACTAATATTCAATTGGAAGCAACCCCTTTTGCTTATTACCTCTCGCACTCATGCCACGACAAGACCGATCTCCAGGCAATCATTTTTTTGATAATAAACAAAATAGAGGGCATCGGTTTTTCTATTAGAAGCATAGTTTGTGACCAGGGTTCTCCCAGTAGAAGCGTGATTAAATCTTTAGGGGTCACCGTAGCAACACCGTACATCATTTACTAAGGACGAAAAATTTATTTTAATTATGACATGCCACATCTGATAAAGAGCATCCGGAATAATTGAATGAAAAGCGTCTTCATTATCGACGGACAAAGAATCTCGTGGGACGCGATCCGGTAATTACGAGACGTTGAGCGCGATAAGCCGTGCCGGGCGGCACCAAAATTAACCTATTTGCACATCGATCCAAATAATTTTCAACGAATGTCCGTAAAATTAGCGACTCAAGTATTCAGCGCATCTGTTGCAGCTGCGCTAAATACTGGTAAATTAACGGGAGATTTAACTCATTCTGATAATCCTTCGACCGCGAACTTTGTTAAAAAAATGGATCAGCTGTTTGATTGCCTTAACAGTCGAACAGCTAATGATCCCAATCCCTTTAGATGCGCGCTTTCATCGAAACAACCGCACGTGGAAAAAAATCTCCGAGATTCTTTGGTCTGGATTGGGAAATGGAGGATTGCAGATAATACAGAAGTACCTTCTTTCTCGGGTCTTCAATTAACCATCAATAGCATTTTAATGCTATGGGAAGACCTTCAGAAAGAAAGAACTTTATATTTGATGACTTCCAGACTCCAGCAGGATCCTCTGGAAAGTCTTTTCGGCATTATTAGAGACAGATGCGGATTCAATAATAATCCTACTGCAATGCAGTTTAGAAGAAATTTGCAGCACTCAATGAGTGCTACGCTTTCGAAACAGACGGGAACAAATTGCGAAGCCGATAACGATGCTACTTTATTGGCTGTGGTAGACATCGACGATGATTTAGAATCGGATTGTACAAATAACGAAATTATGTCGACAGACGAAACCGACGTTCCTCAAAGTTTTCCGAATACCGTACCCGAAATTTCAATAAATTCTACCGGGCAACCACTCTTTCAAACCTCTTTGGCAGAGTGTTCCATGAAATATGTGGCTGGTTATATGGCCCAAAAATTTGAAAAAAAATTCAAATGCGAAAAGTGTGAGCATGCGTTAGTCAAGCCTCATCAACACCTGGAGGATAATAACGAATTGCTTATCTTCTGGCGAGCATATCGCACGTGAGAAGGTGAACAATTGGGACACTTGACTGTGCCAACAGATAAATTCCATCATATCATTGTTGCCGCGTATGCCACATTTAAGCATGAATTTTGTGCCCACAGTCACGAACGAAACATTGGCAGTTATTTAATGACGTGTATTTGCAAAACAATGAGCGAAGCTGTGGACTGTTTTTGGGACGAAAATGACGAGTGTACGGAGCATCGAAATTTCCTTGTAAAACTTTTTGTACGTACGCACATTTTTAATTTTCTCAAGTGGCTTTCCAAAGATATTCGCGATCGTTTGGTAAAACGAAAATTAAATTTTGGCAATCGTAAAGACCGTAAACTGCAAAAAGTTACGCATCAGTGACCAGCTACTTTTTGTTTCTGTTTTCGCTCTTGCTTTTACCTTTGCTTTTGCTATTGCTCTTGTTTTCTCTTTTGCTTTTGCTTTTGCTATTACGCTTAGTTTTGCTTCTGCTCTCGCTTTTGCTTTTGCTTTTGCTATTGCGTTTGCTATTACGCTTACTTTTGCTTCTGCTTTTGCCTTTGGTTTTGCTTTTGCTTTCGCTTTTACTTTTGCTATTGCGTTTGTATTCGCTTTTACTTCCGCTTTCGTGGACGCAGAAACGATATCACAAACACACCCTTCCGCCTTCAATATCCTATGATTCCTCATCCTTTCCCGAAGAAAGAAACTCACCACCTTCTCGCGGTTTTCTTCGAGTAATGTTACTTTTTATTTGACACTTGAAAAGGGACCACACACACTTCTGTAGAAATGTATCGGTATTAGAGAGTTAAGCATGGAAAACAAGTTCATAAACAAAAATATATTTATCTGTACCTCTCACTTCTTCCTTTTTCGCATGTTTTTCAATTTTTGAAAGATATAAATTTTTCTGCATGGTGTTACGTGAATGATATTGCTAGCAGGAAAAAATAATATTTTAGTAAAGTATAATACGTTAACGTATCAAAACAATATATTTTCAGTTATCATTTTCTTTCATATTTCAATTTTTATCTCTTTTTCAATCCTTCAAGAAACAAATATTAAGTAACTTTAGCTAAGAGTGAGTGATATGTTAATGTGACGATAAATAACATGTGTTCAATACTGTTTATGCTAATTGACACTGTTATCGTATAACACATTTATTTTGTTAATCTAAATATTTCTATTGTTACGGAATAGGGTCATGACTAAAACATACTCAGGTATTTTTTCACTTTTGTTTCTAGGGTAATCTACAAGTGAACATACATCGGATTTCCAGTATTTGCATCAAGCTGGTACAACGTATGAAATTATGAACAAGTACAAAGACATAATTCTTAAAAATGTATAAATATATCAGTGAATTCTATTTGGAAGAAATGTTACATAGAAAAACAAATCATGTATTTTTATAATTGAATAATAAAGAAAAATAATATACAATTTACATGGCACATGACAGTAATTTACTCATGAATCTCCTGAATTCCTTTCCAGTTTTTCGAATGCAGGGGCAAACGTTTAAGGAAGACGAATAATTACCTATTTTCTGTATTTAATTGCAGATATTTGTTAATTGTAATTATTCAACGTTGATGAAATAAATTATGCAAATTTGCCATCAATAGTCAACTATTAAACAATTTTACTGTTAAGTATGTAACGATAGAACTCGAGGACGCGAGTTAGGCGGTAACCTCGCGCGCCGCAGTCCACGTTCGGGTCTCTTCCCGCGACAGTGGTCCCGCTCGGAGCGTTTGAGTGTCCGAGGGGTAATGCCTGGGTGGAGTAGAGTACGCTCAAGTTTAATAACGATAACTGTTTATTTAACTTAACATCGGTTGCCGGTCGGTATCAGTAGCTTCGTGTCTGAAAGCAAAACATTGGAACTAGACCGGATACAAACGAGGTCGTAATTAAAGCTAATGGAATACAACGTGAACTAACATATTGGCAAGTAAAGGTTCTAACTCTATGGTTCGAACTCCCGGGGCCGGAGAGATGACACGATATAAATTCGGCTCGTGTCGTCTCTTGTCGGTATTAATTCCGGAGATGCGAAATCGCGCCTATAGTGATTCGAGGTCTCGTCCTCCGAATCGGGTTGAGAGTGTAGGCGGGTTTCTTCCCTTCCTACAACTCTGACTTGCTCTATTTTCCCGGGCCTCTTATAGTGCCCGGGAGGTTTGCGCGCTTGCGAGAGAGCGCGGGCCGTGGGTTGTCGCGCTTGCGGGAAACAGTCGCCGGGCTGCGGGTCCGGCCGTAGTGCTGTGCGAGTCGTGTGGCTCGGCATCGGGCGCCCTGGTCCGAGGCACACGGCTCGTTAGAAGTAATTTCATTGTTTGATAATTAAATAATAATTGTTTAAGCATTATTCAATAATTAATTACTATTATTTTATTTCATATTTAATGTTATTAAATTGTACATGTTGGA
>NW_019394884.1:0-33682 GCF_000612105.2 Orussus abietinus | reverse complement strand
CAATAAATAAATTGACACTTTCAATCAAATTTTCAGGAGAATTTAGCATAACTTTTATACCAGGGCTGCCTTCGAACGGTTCCAATGTTATTCCTTCGTCATTTGTCGACCATGTATCATCGTTATCTGTACCGTTATTTGCATCGTCGTCTTCTGAATCACTATATGTTAGTGGCAACACAGAACTTCGTTTTCGAATTATTACTTCGCTGCTATCAGTTTCGCCACCACTATCACTTCCTGAAGAACTGTCAGGACAATCTCATCTAGATAAAACTCTTGGATACTATTTTTTTCACTCATTGCGAACGGTAAAATTTTCAAAACGGTATTGATATGAAAATGTGGGATGTTACAAAGCAAGGCAACTAAAGCATCTGAGCAACGTACCCTCATCTCAAATTAAAAATTACTTTATCGCAACGCCACCGACAAATCGGCTGTCATTTTTTGAGCGTCGGTGACAAAAGTCGATTAATCGGCTACCGGTCGGTAAGCGCTGGCGAAAAAAAGCCGATTTATAGGCTACCGGTCGGTGAGCGCTGGCGAAAAAAAGCCGATTTATAGGCTACCGGTCGGTGGGCGTTGGCGACAAAAAGCCGATTAATAGGCTACCGGTCGGTAATGTGTTAATATAAAGTTATGAATGTAAATAATCTAATTTAATATAAGTACAAGCAAGGTATCAATTTGGAAATATCGTTACCAGAAATCAGAAATCTAAAAATGTGTCGATCGATGCAAAAAGTATGAAAGGATGATACCACTAAAATGCGAACCTAAAAGTGCCAATCGAAAGAATACTATTCCTTATTTAATGGTTTTGATATTGAAAATTTGAAACGATTTGTCTTGAAACTTTGATGAAAATATCTTCAACGAAATATTTAACCTAAAAATGTCATCATCAATGTCTAACCTGAAAAAATGTCATGCCATCTGAAAAAGATGTTAATAATCCGAAAATCATGCATTTTTCACGTAACTCAACAAAATGTCACTGATGTTATAAAACCGTTCGTTGCATTGCAGAGGGAACGGTTCTTTATCAATGAGCGCGTTGTGTGCCATACAGAATGCGGCGCGTCGTTGTGTCGAGGGTGGAAACCAATCAGAACCGCAACATAAGTGACCACGAGGTTAAGCGCAATTCTGATTGGTTCGTCATCCTCTACGCGACGATGCGCCGGACTCTGAGACTACCATGGCGCCACTGTTAGGTCGGGGATCGTTTACTCGGGAGCGGTGATAGTGATTTCCCGAGGATGTCGATCGGACCGGGCCTCGTGGATTTGTTTTTGGGACTCGCTTCCAGATGGTTGAAACCAGCCAAAGACCTCGTCGAGCAAAGCAACGAAGATACTTTATTTTCGATACCTCTCAGTTTACAGGAACGACTCGTAGACTCGGTCAACTCAAGGGGACTAGCGTTCGCCGAGAGTTACAGGTGCCTCGCACGCAGGTTAGAGAATGGAGACAGTTCAAACTTCGGTAGATCAGAGAGCGAGCCCTTCGGAACGGGCCTTTTTATACTGACCTAGGATGTTCCTAGGCACGGAGGAGGATGCTTATTGGTGGGTTTTTAAGATCGAGGAGGGAAATGTCTCATGTGATTGGCTTGGGGACAGGTCGAAAGGGAAACAGGTGGAAAGCAACTTTTTTCAGAGAATCTGAATGTTTGACGTTTCCCAGGGCTGTCATCTAGTTTGGGGTGCGGAAGTACTCGGATAAACAAAGGGGAGATAAGAACGAGGGATAGCATGTCTCCAGGAGCGCTTTGGAGCGCGAGACGCGTTGCTTAGTCTCTTTCTTAATATTACTTAAAATAAAATGTTAGGTAGGGACCTAACATCCCTCCCCCCTTAGAGGAAGAGAGCTTATCCGTACAGAGGCCTGGAGGATGGCTCTCGTGAAGAAGGCTTACGACTAGGTTGGGCGAAAGCTGGTAGAGTCAAGCTAGGACGCTCTGAACTCGTATCTGAGCATTCGAACCTGAAGGGTTGTATGGTCGTGGCTTCTTCGCTCGAAACAGTCGATTCGCGAATCGTTTGGAAGTGGACTTGCACGTCTCTGTTCGGTCTCCTAATATGGTTAAAGCAGTTTTGAAATACCTGTAAGTAGGTATTAGTGCTTCTGCGTTCCGATGTTTGCCTTCGTTTAAAAAGCTTTCTCCACAACCAAGCGCATATATCGCAGTACTTACACGTACAACATAGATATAACATTAGTAAGATTCCTAGAGCAAAAAGTACATAGTAAAAGAAATTATTATGGGGTGCTAACCAATTATTTTGTCTACGCCGGTGTTGCAATATGTCAGCTCGACGCCGGATTTCTGATAGTTTGACGCTTCCTATGTCTAAGTCGCTTAAATGTATGTTCGGGCGATTATATTTTTCTGGGAATATTAATACCGATAGATTTATCTTGGAAGGCTCCTGAAGCTCTTCGTACAGTTCGGCTAAGTCTAGGCCAGCCTCGGGCACGAAATCCGTGGTATAATTACTGGTTTTTACATTTTGCGTTACGAGCTTTGCGGAGTCGGTCCATGCTTTACAATTGGTATTAGTGTGAGAATGCCCGTGTTTTCTACCGTAATATGCGACGCGTCGCGATCTTCGCACAGAATATCCACTGATTCCGTTTTAACGGTTACATACAACCAGCTGTTCTTACGTTCTAATTGGGTCCACGTGGTGGTTTCTAGTCGGATAAATCTAACATCGCAATTTCTTTTGATATCGGTGCTTCCAGTAGTAAGCAGGTCGGTTTCGCAGGCTTTATGTAGGTGAGAAGTATAGAACGGTTGTTCTTGGATGCATACTTTGATATTGCGTAGCGGTTTGCATTTTTCGCTATCGAGTTCATCTAAGAGCATAAAGCGCTGTCAATTGGGCGCAGTAATTATGTGTCGTTTTCTAGGGGTTATATATGTAAATATGTCACCTTTGAACGGGGCTGGAATCGGTATGAGATTAAAGAGTTCGTAAGTTTCACTATCGGTTAATGGTGGCCTCCAAAAGGCAACGACGTGGGGGTGGGTGGCCCCCACGCGTCCAAGAGCCATCCGTAAACCTCGTGGTGGGGCTGGATGCGGATCCCTATGGATCCGTAACGAAACGGCAAATGGCTACTGGGAAACCATGAGAGATGCTCGCTCTGCGGAGTTGATCGCACTCTTGTTCCCCCTAGAGTTACCGGCGAAATGTTGCCCTCGTCATGGGAATACTTCTCCACCGAACGGCTGGGGGTGCTCCGGGTAACCCGTCCCGCGTCCCGGTTTTCCGGGTGCGGGTTGGGGGCCGGCCCCACCGGCCGTAATAAGAAGGCGGCGCTCTAGTACAGACCGATAGATGGGAAAGCCCGGCCCGACTTCGCCGAGTTATCTCGGCCGATGGGCTGGGCTCCCATCCGCTTTAGCTTGGAACGCGCGCCAACCCACGCTGGAGCGTTGCGTCTCAGCTAGAGCCTTGCACGAATGCTCGCACCACGCAGGTGCAGGGGGGGGACCTCCTCGAGGTTCCCCGCGGGCAACGGGCGGGGTCAAGTGGCCTCTCTTCGGGGAGTGCGTCGCGGAGGTCCCGACCCGGCAAGCGCCTCCCCGGGGTTTGAAGGAGCGGTCCGGAGCATTCGGGTTTTTCCAGCCCGTCTTGGGCCTTCGGGCCCCCATGGCAGTGGGGTTGCTGGGTGGGGTACGGAGTACAACCCCCCAGAAATGGGGGGACCGCTAGGGAGGCTTCGCCTCTAGGCGCGGTCGGCCGAAAAGCCGATATGACGTAGTTATGTTATCGGTTAATGGTATTGTTAAAGCATATATCAGTTGTCCGTTAAGATAGAGTACCTGTAGGTTACTAACTTTAATCAAATCATAGGCATGAGTAGGTACGAGAGTTACGGGGAAATCCTGGTCCTGACGGAGTAAAGTTTTGATCTTTATGAGGGTGAGTTGGTGGGAGGATATCGGGATGAATTAGTCCCTTGAATGCGAGCATGACAGCATTAGTTAATGTCGTAAGCTCTAATTCGTACGAGTTAACTAAGCTCGAGAGTTCGATAACGTGAGCGTTCATTTCTACTTGGATCTTCGCAGCGTACGATTCTCTAACGTGGTTCATTACATATTGCTGCATTGTTTCTATTTTTCCTTGAATTTTTTCGAATTCTGTCTTTATTTCGTCGATCGTGATATTTAAATTGGTCATAAAGCCTTGGATTATGTTGGTCTGTTCTTTGACCAGTGTCGCTACCTGCTTGTCGTCTTCGTAAATCTTGTCGATATGTTCGTTATAGTACGTCGCGTCACTAGCGTCGAGAGTTCCGAACAATATTTTTGAGATGGTGCCGATGAAGTCGAACACTGCTCTTTTACTTCGGATATTGTCATCGGAAAAGGAATGTCCAGTGATGTCACTGAGGGTCTTCCTTCATTGTTCGGTCGCGTCTAAGTTTCGTATCGTCGCGTCTAGGTGGTGTTTATTAATGCAGACAAATGTTCTTCCGTAAGTTAGGTTTCGATAGCAGCCTTTTTTTAGTTCGTCTGCATAGTAGCGAATAACGCGGTATTTCCTGTCTAAATGCGTTAGATTGACGAATGTAATTAATTTCCAGCGGTCATTATAAATTTTTACCTCGCCGGCCTTTTCGAAGTATATCCCGGGGTGATTCTCGAACAGCGTTAATTCGTACGGTGCCTTTCCGGGAGGTGTTGCATCGCACGGGGTCATCCTGAAATAAAGTATGCGAGTTAAGCTAAGAATTCTCTTCTCTCCTTTTTGTAGCTTACGTTTGCTATCCTGTCGCCGCGGGTACAGGGTCTAAGATTTCCTAGCTATGAGTAATCCCTTTCCCCTTATTTTCTCTCTCTCTTTTTTCTTTTCTATTTAACTTTTTCGTTTTCGTTCCTTCCTTATTCTCTGTATTTTCCTGGGTTGTCGCTGTTTTCTTTTTCCTTTGATTCCGCGTTTGTTGTAAGGAAGGGCGGTAGGAGGGTTTTCGAAAGAAGCGGTTTATTTTTAGTTATTTTATGTACGTGTAAATATATTTTCTTCTTTATTTTAATTGTTATCACTTAATAGTATTATAACGGGGAAAATGGGAAGGAGGGGAAGAGGGGAAATAAGGAGGCCCGGAGTTCTGAATAAATAAACCACTGTCTTTATTGACCTACGTTCCCTAACCTACGTGCTTAACCTACTTTACCTGTTCGCTTAAAACTACTTACGGCTATAGGCTCCGGCACGCGGGTGCCGGCTCGAAAATGGCGGTGGGACGGAGCCTCGTGGTGGCGGGTCGGCGTCGGGGCGATCTCCGCGTCCCGCGGCGTCGGGCGGTACTCGACGTATCTCAGCTTCAGCGGGGCGTCGGCACGTGGCTGTCGGGAGACTAGGGGGATGACAGTAGCACACTCTTTCTCCGGTCGTTCTTGGTTTCGCTTCCGTGGGTTCTTTCCTCGCGCGAGGTTGGGGCGGAAGACTTCTCGGCGGCCTCGTCCCGCTCGGCTTTCGGCGCGCTTCGGGCCGACTCGGCGGCGGTCGGGCGCGCCGGCGCAGTGGTGTCGGCGCTCGGCCGTGCGCCCAGTCCGGCGGCTCCAGGGCCTGATGGCGCCACCGGCTCGGTGGCGCGCGGTTTGAATGTCGTGACGGGCTTGACAGGCTGCTTCACAGTATTTAATCCTAATTCAAGTATTTATTAATAATATATATACATATGTATGAATCTAATCTAGATGTGTATATCTGAGGGATATATATATACACATTATTGTTATTCTACTTCGTAGTATGAGCCGTGGGCCTCTTTTTCCTCGTTCAGCTCGTCGTCCCAAGATTCTCGGCCTTGGCGTTACTCCTCGCCGTTCGGGTCTGGTCCCGTCCATTCCGCTACGTCCTCGTAGCGGGGTCGAGACAGGTCGAGCGCCCCCAGGTGCTCGGGGTTGTTGCGGAGGAGGCCTGGAGCCTCGGTTGCCCAGGAGTAAAGGTGCCATGCGGGCTCATCCGTAAACCTCGTGGTGGGGCTGGATGCGGATCCCTATGGATCCGTAACGAAACGGCAAATGGCTACTGGGAAACCATGAGAGATGCTCGCTCTGCGGAGTTGATCGCACTCTTGTTCCCCCTAGAGTTACCGGCGAAATGTTGCCCTCGTCATGGNGAGAGTCGTGGGTTTTATACCTTCGGCTATCGGTCGGAGGGTGGAGATTTTTCCAAATTTTCTTTGGAGGGGCTGTATCTCCAGCATCCCTATTGGGTAACGACGGTGGTTTCTTGGGTTTAAAGGGGTGCAGTTTCTTGGGGGTGGTTGCATGCGGTTGCATCACTGGTCAGTCATTTCTGACGTGGGCGGGTTTAAGGCGGTTCACATGCACTGTCACTTTCTTTCTTCCTATTTTGATGGTGTAATTCACATCAGAAACCTTTTTTATTATTAGGAACGGTCCGGAATATTGAAGAGATAATTTGGCACTCTTGCCGCGGAATTTTTCGTTATGTAGAAAAACCAGGTCTCCTTCCTCGAAAGAGCAAGGGTTAATCTGCCTATCGTAGTATCCTTTAGATACCCTTTTGCTTTGAATTAATTTTTCGCGCGCAATTTCGCTCATGGTGCGAAATTGTGATGCTAGTTCGATGAAGTATTCAGTTTCGAAAAGGACCAAATAAAGTTGGGATTATTGGATTTATTCAGCCAATAAGAGATGCTATAAAATTATTTAGAAGGGAAAATTTTAATATTATACGGTCAAATTATTATCTGTATTTGATTTCTCCGGCAATAAGATTAGTGGTTATATTGATTGTCTGAATTTCAGTCCCTTTTAAGTTCAATATTATTAATATAAACTTAGGGGTATTGTATTTTATTTGTGCTTCTAGAGTCAGAGTTAATTTTTTAATAATAATAGGATGATCTTCTAATTCTGTATATTCATTACTAGGGGCGATACGGTCAATTTCACAGACTATTTCATATGAAGTGGGGATGTTTATAATGATTTTAATAATTGTTATTTATACAGAAAGTTATAGATTTTATGAAATATACACATATCAAATTGATATTTGATTTATTAATGTTTATCGTCGTATGTTTTATCGGATTCTATCGCGTCGACATACTCCGAGAGGGGACCGCATTTGAAACCGAACATTAAACGGGGGAATCCGTGAGCGCTATGCTCCGAAATGTTATAACTGAACGTGGCGAAGGGGATCCATTCATCCCAATCGTTCTGGTCTTCGTTTACATAATGTTTTATGTCTTCGTTTACATATCGTTTTACATAATGTTTCGTGAGGGAGCTCGTTTCTCGAATCGGATGCGCTCGAACGTATTTCGATAATTAGTCTTGTAATGTTAAGGGGTACCTATTCCTGTTTATGGTTTCCGGTAGAGGTCCTACTATATCCATTGCTAATTTCTCAAGTCTGCGTGAAGGAGTGTCGGTAATTTCCATTGGATTTCTCGTTTTCATTCGGACTAGTTTGTTTCTTTGACACTCAGGGCAATGTTTTATGTAATCTTGGACGTCGGCCTTAAGATTGGTCCAATTAAATCTTTGTCGCATTCGTTTATACGTTTTGTTCGTTCCTTTGTGTCCTCCTAGCGCGCTCTTATGGCATTCTTTTATTATGTTCAGTCTATCATCTTGAGAGGGGTTCTGTGTTTTATTGTGACATATGGTTACGTTGATATCAGTTCCTTTGGACAGATATCGGAGCATTAGCCTGGCGTCTTCCCAGGTAAATGCATCGACGCCGGATTGAAATCGCGGCATTGAAATGGTCCTTATATCAAATTTTATTAATAACGATTTTAAATTTTTAAACATTTCAAATGCATCGTTTGGTTTTGTTTTGTCGGTATCCCGTTCCCTAGATACAACATAGAAAATACAATAGGGTCCGTGTTTCCGGCTGANAAGTCTATTGTTGTAAAATATTTGGCGCTGCCCAACTGGTCGAGGATTTCCGTAATGTTGGGAAGCGGGTACGCATCTGTGATTGTTTTTTCGTTAAGTTTCCTATAATCAATGACGACCCGCCATTTCCGTCGTCCTTGGGCGTCAAGCTTTTTAGGGACTACCCAAAGAGGCGAATTGGAAGGAGAGGTAGAGGACGTAATGATGCCTTGAGTAAGTAATTCGTTCATTTGTCTTTGAACTTCCTCTTTGTGGATTTCGGGATATCGGTACTGTTTTACAGTAATGGGGGTGTTATCCGTGGTAGGAATTGAATGTGTCATAGCGTTGGTGTAAGTCAACACATCGTCAGGTAGATAGAAGATATCATTAAACTCTTCTAAGAGTGGGACGAGGTTTGAATATTCCTCGGCATTTAAATGTTGAATTCGAAGATTTTCGTGCAGTAAGTTCATGCGGTTCGCGCTCGCCACAATTCAATAAAATTTGTTGCAAAATTTATTGCTAATTTATTGCGTAAAAAAAAAATGTATTGCTCTTATAAGTTTTCGAAAAACTGTGGCAATGCCAGCTTTATATTAGGCTGGCATTGCCACATTATAAAAACAATCATACAGCAAATGTTGATAATCGACGTATACGCCTGAATTTATTGCTAATTAATTGCTACCAAAAAAAGCCGAACTTCGATTAGTTTACTCACCCCTAAAGGGGTATGTCACCACCCCTAGCGCCGGTAGCAGCAAGGCAACATGAAAACGGTGAGAAAAGACTGATTTCTTCAAAGGAAATTTCATTGCTAATTAATTGCTCCTAGAACAACCTAATTTCAAATTTTTTTCACTACCCTTAAGGTGGTAGTCCAACCCCCAAAACATCACCTCAGCATGGCCACACATAATTTCGAAAATCGAACGGATTCTTCACGTAGCAATTAATTGCAAATTAATTGCTCCTAGAAGAACCGAATTTCGAATTTTTTGCACAACCCCTAAGGCGATATTCCAACACTTAAGACATCACCGTAGCATGGGCACATAAAATTGAAGAGTAATGACTGATTTCTTCATAGAGAAATTAATTGCTAATTAATTGCTCCTAGAAGAACCCAGTTTCAATTTTTTAAGGGATGGAATAACGCCTTAGGGGTTGTGTAAAAAATTCGAAATTGGGTTCTTCAGGGAGCAATTAATTAGCAATTAATCGCTACGTGAAGAAATCGTTCGATTTCCGCAATTTTGGGTGGCTATGCTGGAGTGATGTCTTGGGGGGGTGGCCTACAACCTTAAGTGTTGTGAAAAATATTCGAAATTGGGTTCTTCTAGGAGCAATTAACCCCTTGATGCACAGATTTAAAAAAAGAAACCAGCGAAANTTGTATTACATGGAGGCAAAATATACTATGACATTTGGGAAAAATAACTGATAAGAGTTTTAATAGTATGAAAGTACTATTGTATTTGGCAAAGATAATTGATTTCCATTGTCGAGCTATTTTTGTAATTGAAGTCGGAAATAAAAATGTATTTGGCAAAGTTTTTTTTGCACCGAAGGTGTTTTTTGAAGAGATTAAGCTGACCAGAAGGTCTCCCCGGGAATCCACTCGTTGCTTGTTGGAGTCGTCTTTTATATAATAGTATGTAAAAAGTTTATATGTAGTTTTGGGATTATGTATGTGTATTACGTAGGTTTGCATTTATGTACATATGTTATCTTGTATGAGTTGTCCATGTGTAGTTGGTTGGTTCTCGCTTCCTGGGCGCATTTTAACCCTTTTTAAGCGATTAGGATGAACAAGTTGGAACTTCTTGGCGGAAATTTGTATTTCCACGTTTCCCTTTTCTGTGATTTGTGTGACTGGGTGTGGACCAGTATATTGGTCGTCGAGTTTTCCCTTTTGCTTACCCTTCAACAGGTATAATTGATCTCCTTCCTTGCTTCCGCCTGCTTGTCGTCAAGGTTTATGATGTGTTCCGTCAGATAGTCATTGAAAGTTCTGAATGAACCTTCTATTAATTGGAAAGAAGATGGGTTCCTAGCAGGTGTGCCATAAAGTAGCTCGTGCGGTGTAAAGTTTGTCCCTTCGTGTCTCGAAGAGGTCTCGGCTAAAGGTATTGCGGTTAGGTGTTTAGTGAGGTCGTCCTGTATTGTTAAGATGTACTCATGTCCTTTCGTCGTTTGAGGTAAAGGTCCCATTATGTCCATCGATCCTTGTCGAAGGGTTTTAACGGGGTATCGGTGATGATCATAGGCTGTTTTGTTTTTACTCGTGTCAGTTTCTTCGTCTGACAACTTGAGCATGCTTGAATATATGCTTGGACGTCGAATTTGAGTGTATTCCAGTAATAAACCTGGCGAATGCGGTTGTAAGTTTTATTTACTCCTTTATGTCCTCCCAGTAATGTATCGTGGTATTCCCGAATTATATCGCACCGTTGTTCGACCGAGGGTTCGATAATTCGGTTCTCGCAAATGAAGATTTCTGTAGCCGAATTGACGAAGTGTATTCTTAATAAGTTTTCAATTGCCTGCCACTGGATTCCTTCGATGGCGGATGACTTCGAAATGCTGATTTGTTTAATTCCTAGACGGTCGATTTCGTTGCGTAATGATTCCAGTAACTTGTTGATATCGGTTGTCTTCCTGATTCTGGCCTCCAAAAGGCAACGACGTGGGGGGGNTCCTATATTTGCCGGGTCAACTCGGCCGATGGATCGGGTTCCCACCCGACCTAGCCTGGAAAGCTCGTCAAACCACGCTGGAGCATTACGTCTCAGCTGGCGCCTTGCACGAATGTTCGCACCACGCGGGTGCAGGGGTGGGACCTCCTCGAGGTTCCCCGCGGGCAACGGGTGAGGTCAAGCGGCCTCCCTTCGGGGAGTGCGTCGCGGAGGCCCTGTCCCGGCTAGCGCCTCCCCGGGGTTTGAACGATCGGTCCGGAGCATTCGGGTTTTTCCCGGCCTGTCCTGGGCCTTCGGGCCCCTTTGGCGGTGGGTTCGCTTGGTGGGGATCGGAAAGTAATCCCCCCAGCAATGGGGGGGCCGCTAAGTGACCCAGAGTTACAGGCGCGGTAGGGCTTGCCCTATATGATACGAATGTCTTCCTGATTCTATTGAGTAGTACCAGTTGGAAAAGAAAATATTTTCCTTCTCGGGAGATTAGGGTCGACCCTTCGTCGCCTTCTAATACGGGAGGTAATCGATCCTTTTCAATTAGCCTGCTCGATCTTTCGTCGGCAGGTTCTCCGGACCACGTTACATACAATACTGTCCTTTCGGAGAGTAATATTGTCTGTAATTATAGTTAATCTTGATTGGGATTTTATATCTTCGCGAATTTGCGGAAGATCGTGATGTATTGGAATCAGGACGTCTTCTTGCAGCGCGTCCTCTTCGTTCGATGTTGACTCGTCCATGATTTCTTCTGCTTCTTCCTCTGAAAGTTCCGATTCCTCATCGGAGGATTCATCGGATATTTCTTCGTGAGGGTCAGGTACGATTGTTTCTTCAGCAGGTGGAGGGTCATTGTCTGATTCGGAGGATAATCGGCTCGGCGATCTCCGGCGGTCAGTCGGCTCTTCGGTGTTCGTCCCGAAGTCTCGGCGATCCTTCCTTGACCGACCACGGGGTCGCTTACCTGTATCCGTAGGGAAAGGACCCTATTCCTTCGGGGTGATTGTCCCCGAATTTAACAGTAGTTGCTCGTCGATACAGGTGCTTGCATCCTTATTCTGAAGCGTCCGTTCCTCCTCGAGTTTTTTCTTCTCGCGTAACGGGGGCGTCCAGTCCTCATCCTTGTAATATTTGTCGACACGCTTAGGGTTTCGGGATTGATTCGACTCTTCCTCGTTATCTTCCTCTTCGGGATACGGAGATATATCGTCGTATCTCGGCGCTGTCGACCTGGAGCGAATTCTGCTGCTCCTTCTGAGATGCTGATCATCGTCGGCTCGATCTACGAGCGCTTCCACGGTGATTGTTTCTGCGGGCGGTTGTTGTAATTCCTCTTCGGTAAAAGGGATTGCGTCTCTCCCAAAATTTTCTTGATCCTCCGAGGGTTGGATGGTAGCGACTGGAAGCGCGTGACTATCGATAGGGTTCCGTGATAAGGCATCGGCGTTGGAATTGATTTTTCCGGCCTTATATACCACGTTGTATTCGTACTCGTTGAGTTTGAATTTCCACCGTAGTAACCTTGATGTCGGATCCCTTACGGAGTGTAACCAGACTAATGGTCGGTGATCGGTTACTAGAGTGAATTTTCTTCCGTATAAGTACGATCTGAAATGGTTGACCGCGAAGATGATGGCCAGTAATTCTTTTTCGATAGTTGAGTAATTTTTCTCGGCTCCGTTGAGGCTTCTTGAGGAGTATGGGATGGGCAGATCTTTTTCTATTTTTCCTTGGCTCAGTACTGCTCCTATCGCGAATCCCGATGCATCGGTGGTTAAGATGAAAGGCTTGGTGAAGTCCGGATATTGTAAAATTGGTTCCGAGCAGAGCGCAGTTCTTAATTTGTTGAATGCTTGATTTTGCTCGAAACTCCACTCGAACGCGACATTTTTCTTTAATAGGTTCGTAAAAAGGTTTCGCGATTTTCGCGAAATCGCGGATGAATCTTCTATAATAGCCGGCGAGCTTCAGGAATTGTTTTATGTTCTTCGGGTTTCTCGGCGTCGGAAACTCCTTTACGGCTACGATTTTTGCAGGATCGGGCTTTACTCCGTCTTCTCCTATCAAATGACCGAGATATCCGACTTTTCTTCTCAAGAACTGGCATTTGTCCGGTTGTAGCAGCAGGTTAGCTTCTCTTAACCGTGTTGCTAATTTTCTAAATTTGATTTCGTGTTCCTCGATCGATCTGGCGTATATTACGATGTCGTCCAGGTACACGAACATTTCTGCCCCTTGTAATCCCATTAGGACTCTGTCCATGAGTCGTTGGAAGGTGGCAAGTGCATTCTTGAGTCCGAACGGCATTCGATCGAACTCATAATGACCGTGAGGTGTTGTAAAAGCCGTTTTATGACGGTCTTTCGGATCCATAGGTATCTGATGGAAACCGGGCGCGAGGTCGAAAACTGAGAAGTATTTGGCGCTTCCCAGCTGATCGAGGATTTTGGTGATATTTGGGAGAGGATAAGCGTCGAATTTTCCGTAGTCTATTACCATTCGCCATCGTTTATTCCGTTGTGAGTCTGGTTTTTAGGGTACAATCCAGAGCGGAGAATTGTAGGGAGATGACGAAGGTTTGAAGATACCTTGATCGATTAAATCTTCGACTTGGCGTTGAATTTCCTTCTTGTGGATTGGTGGATAACGATACGGCTTCGTGTTGATCGGCGTATCGTCGGTGGTTGGAATTGGGTGCGTTAGTACGTTTGTTGTTCCCAGATGTTTTCCGGGGATATAGAAACGGTCTATGTTCTCGCGAATTAGAGTTTCTATGCTTAACCGTTCTTCCTGATTTAGGTGATCCAAGCACAGGATATCGAGGATGCTTTGCTCATCGTCTTCGGAGGATGATGGCCTTCGAGTACCATTGGAAATAGAAAAAATGGAGCGACCTTCCTCGTGCCCTCGGGTCGAGGTCGAATCGTCCGATACAGAAGTTTCTTCGCGAGACATAGAATTGGCGTGATAATTTTCATCGCCGTTTTTGAGGTGCTTCGGTCCGATATTTTTCCCGTGTTTGAGGGATGGGACCGAGCCCTTGAGGTTGCGACGGGCGGTTCCGTTCGCGGATATAGTAGACTCAGAGGATACAGTGGATACAGTGGATTTAATAGATATAGTAGATATTATAAGTTTAGGAGATTTCGTCGATCTCCCAGATTTAGTAGATTCAGTGGATTTAGCAAAATTTGCAGGTTCTTGTGGTCGGCCAGGATCGGTCGGCTCGGATACCTGCGGTATAGAATATTCTCCGAACTCTATGGTAGGGATTATGATCGTGACCGGGTCTTCGGACGTATTGGTCGCCATTACGTAGGTTCGTCCGTTCCGGTTTTTGGCTAAGGCTCGTTCTAAGAATACGCTTGACCCTGCTTTGATCAAGGGGACGTAGCCTTCGTCTGCTTGCGGACTGCTTACGTTGATCCACATTTGAGATGTCATCCGTGGCGGTAAGGTAATCGTGCCGTCGATCTCGAATGGAATGACCTCGTTTGGTTTCCAAGGTCCGAGTTCGGTAATTGATGCTCGCCTCTTCGAGTTCAAAGAAGGGTGATCCGAGAATTCCATCTTGATCGATCGGGAATTCGTTGGAGACGACTCTTCGCGAATTTTATTATTATATTCGCGCTTTCGACATTTATCGATGGTGTGACCGATATTCTTGCAGTATCTGCACTGCTTCGTGGGGTCGAAAGGTTGCCGAGGTTGCGGTGGATTTGCTTGTGGACGGTTCTTGAGGAAACATTCTGATTCCAGATGTCCGTTTTTTCGACAGAACGAACAATGCTTCGGCGGGTTCGGAAGATTAGGAGGATTCCGAGGCGCTTGCGGTCTTGAGGTACTATTGTGGCTGGCCTTTGTTCGGCACTCCGACTCTAGGTGACCTGTTTTATGGCAGTAGGTGCATTGCTTCCCTTGCACCTGTGTAAGACGAGCCCCCTGGTAAGGTTGAGGTTTTTCATGCGGGAAGAACTTAGGAGGTCCGAAAAGTCTGTCCTTTTCTTCTGCCTCCCGCGTAGCGTCGACCGCAAGCTTGGTAACGGTAGACAAAGGGTAGGTCCCTTTCTGCATACGGCACTCGATTTCGGGACGCAGACCGCGCATGAAAAAGAAGATTGCTTCCTTGCTGAGTTGTTCTTCGAAGGTGAGCCGTTCCGCGGGATTGCTACTGTTTGGATGTTGGCGGCGAAATGCGTCCTTCGTCTTCGTGATAATCTGTTGCATTCGATTGATGTAGCTCAGAGTGCTTTCCGTCGGTCCTTGTTTCAAGCGATCTAATTCGCCTTGGCATTGGACCACGGTTTTTGTAGGTGCGTAGTATTGTAAAAGATGATCGACGAATGATTTTACGTTCTCGAAGGTTAAATATGTCGTACATTGGCGCGCTTCTCCGCGTAATCTATTTTTTAGCAATCTGACGAGAGACGTCTCCTGATTAGGAGGACAGAAATGTTCGGCTTCGTAACATGCCTCTGCGAAATCTTCGATTGGGATATTTTTCCCATCGAAGACCGGAACTACGTCGAGGACTTCGCGAATCGGGACGTAGGGGTTTTGTAGATAAGTGATTCTCGGCTGTTGGCTCGATTCTTCGCGAGTTGGAGTTTGCTGTCGCGACGTGTCCATGGTTTGATTTCCGGGTGCTGAGGTCCTTGGTATCGTGCCGGTTCTGGGTGGTTCACTAGTCTCAGGTACTGGCCCAAAACCAGCTGCTGCACCTGGTTGTTCCCCCGAAACGGGTACTGATCCCAGAGCCGCAGGGTTATCAAAACCTACGATTCCTTGTTGACCTTGGGGCGAATTTCTGCTCCCGGGTTTTGGCTGGGTTGTGTCTTCTCCGTCACGTGTCACGACCATGATGTTAATTTAAGTGTTTGTGTAACGTGTAGTGTACACTTATATATTACGTGTAGAGGATATTTAGGAAATGGAAGGGTTAAGAGAATTTAGTTTTGAAAGAAAGGAACCAATAACGAATGCTGGGTGGAGGGTATCCCACCGCTGCCACCAAAAATTATGCTATATCCCTATTATAGTTAAGCTGTTACGTCTGGGAGAATCGTAATAGGGAAAAGCAATAGAAAGAAAGGAATTTCGGAAATTTAATTTTATTTGATAGTTATGATTTCGGGGCCTCCTTGGGAGTGCGAGACTTACCCCCCGCGCCTTTCTTACGATTGAGGAATTGAAAGGAAAAGGAAATAGAAAATTCTGTGGGCCCCTCAGCAAGTCCTATGCGGACTTTATCGTTATCGGGATTAAGGAAAGGTAAAGAAATGGAGATTTGTTTTACAAGGTTTACAAGGTTTATTAAAATAAAAGGGAATTTGATACAAGGATAGTTGCGAGTGTGTATGTATGTATGCGAGTGTGTGTTTCTTAAATACCTTAATACTTCTCGGAGCTGGATCTTAGTTTCTTCTCGGAAAGCTGGATCCTCGAAATAATGGTGAGAATAAGCGGCGAAATGGACTAACTGTCCGTAGTCGAAATTCAAGAAGAAAATTGTTCGAATCGCGTAAGAACTTGAAGTCGAAGTATAATAATTTATAACTGACTGTCTTCGAAGAACTAGAAGTATGACTAACTAACGATCTGTAACTTTTACTGACTAACTGACTCACTGACTGACTGTGTAACTCTTACTGAACAACGGACAACTGAACTCCGAACTGTCCGACAACTAACTAACTAACTATTTTGTAACTGGACGTAACTCTAACTAACTGTTTTGTAACTAAAAACTGCCGCTCGCTGCTTAAACACTAGCTTTTATATGATTTCCACCCCCGACGCTCGACGCTTGAGTCCTGAAATCCCGGCAGTGGGGCATGAAAAATGACTAAAGTCCCCGATGGTGGGGTTTGGAAAAATCTTCCATTGGAGGAAAGAGTTAAAACCATGGTTTAGAGAAAGGAGTAGGGTTAGGAAAAATCTCTTATTGGACGAAGGGGTTGCAAAATACGTTTTTAGGAAGAGGAGTTCGGGGCGAAGAATTCAGGAGAAGTGTCCCCGGGAGACGGAAGTTAATGTTTACTTTTCTGGGGACAGATTGTTAATGTCGCCGTTCTGCTAGGACTTGCGAGCTCGCCCGTGCAAGGGTGGTATCCGTCATTGCGTGTCCCCTTGTCTTAAATATTTTGAATATTATGGGGAGCAGCTGCTCTCGAGGTCTTCGAGACCCCTTTTGACTTATCTACTATTTACGTAGTATGGTAACAGCCTGGCGCGAGAACTAAGATGGGGGGCCCTTGGTTGTCTGGATTGAAAAGAATGAATTTTAGACTCGATGAGTCTATTATTTTGAAGAAGAAAAATCCTGGGCCTCCCGGGCTAGTTCGATACGCGGGCCGATGCAGGCGCAGGGAGCGTTACGTGGGACGTAACACCGAATTCGGTCTCGTTCAATGTGCAGATTCGTAAGAGCAAACTAAGAGTACAGCACCCCGTACGTTAACGTCGTGCGAGCCGTTCGGAAAAAAACTTGTCATCCGTTTGCATGGGCGAGGTCGACGTTTCTCGTGTTACGTAGGCACGTTTACGAAATTGTCATAATCCGGTAAACCGAAAGGTAGCCATGGAATTCGATAAATTAGCACGCGATTTTGACATAGGCTTGCGAAAGGAAGTCTTGAGTCGGCCTGACTAATTGTAAGATCGCGCCACCGACTCAAGTAGACCAGGTCGCTATCAACCGGGCCTAAGTGCATCCCGATGACTCTGCATGACATCCTACACCCCTGCAATCACCGCCCTCGCCTAGATCATGGAACTCCCACCAATTGGAGCGCTGTCCCAAATTCACCGATAAAAACCAACAACCACCTTTGGGAAGCGGTCAGTCAGTTAGACGGAAAGTCAGTCCCGCACCGAGTCTCACAACCCATCAGCATCATCGACCGCGAGTTTGGAGTCTTTGGTTCTCGGCTCTCAGTTCCTAGCGAGTGTAAGACCGAAACCATCGACCTCGGAGGATCACTTACACCCCGAGCTACAGTTGTGCTGGTCGGTACTCCGGCGATCCAAGAGCATCAAGTCAGGAAGAGACGGCGGTACTACTACATCCGTTGGACGGGAGGCTTTGACGAGACCTCCAACCGTAGGGCACGTCACGGGCGGAACGTGTTCACATGCAGTCATCCGGTTGATCGATCTAAGGAGGACGTCACCGAATTTGGCCGCTGATTTAAGCCAGGTACAGGCCCTTTCGCAAGCTCGGGTCACTTTCATTTTTCATCCTGATCTCATCTTTCATCGTAACTAGAAATACGCGAATTTCATGCCTAGCTCCGGATAAACGGATAGATTAAGTCCTTTGTATCTCCGTTCGAACACGTCAATATCTTGCCTTGCGTTAGAATCTCGCGAACCTAGTAAGTTACGAATCTAAGAAACGTCACGTTAGCAGATTAAACGTCCAGTGACCTACTGCCACTGACCGCCCCATCGCGTCACCCGAACATTCGGAACGCGGAACGAAACCGTACCGCAAGAGTTAGACTCGAGGATCCTATCAGACCCTCGCGACTTGTTGAAATACCACCTGACAAGAGACAAATATAATCAACTTATCAATAACCTTCATTTATTGAGCCCCCCTCAGCTCCTCATTCCTATAAATCCCACCAGAGGTGGGATGATCTGGTCTAGCCGCTCGGACTATCTCCTCACAACAATATCTTATCGTTACGTGGACGTACGAGGTAAAACCTCTTTAGGCAAAACCCGAATATTTCCCCCGGCCTCGCATCCCATCGGCCGCCACGTAACAAACTAGTGACAGCGGTGGGATGTTTCCTTTACCGACTGGTGGAACCCGCTGTATCTGAACACGATACCTCCCATCATCCCTTTCGGAAAAGTCCTCAAAACAAACCTTCTAATACTTCAAACCTTCACGCAGCTGTTCCTAAAATTTTCAAGTTTTGCACCTTCATTCTCGGAAGTCTAATTGAACATAAAATCTCGTCTCACAAAAACCAAACCTTCGTCTAACTGGAGTTGAACCGACCTTCCCATGGTAACTTGTTACCAATCAGACCCAACGGAACGATAAAGGGCAGTGGTTGAACAACTCCGACAAAGACTCAGGTTGCTCAAGTGGAACCGACCTTCTCCTGGTGACTACGTTACCGATCAAGTTAAGGTTGAACGACTCGCGTACCTTATTTCTCTGGTGGAATAATAACCATTGAGCTAAGGAAAGAATTACGGTTTGTGTGGAATTCTTATCACCTGAGCACGAGAACATCTACCGCCCTGATCTTCGTCTGCACCCTTTTATTAAAACTAAATGCCTAAACGATCAGGAAGGAAGCAGCGGGCATATTTAGCGAATAAAAAGAGGAAACCAGAAACGGTATTACATACTCCTCCACAATCTCCCGGAACCCTTAATAAGGCTACACTTCAAAAACGCCTTGGCCGACTAACTATCCCTACCCAAATCCTAGTCGATATTCCCCCTAGAAATCAAATAACTCTCCCATCAACCCCCATAGAATTCCCAATTGAAATCCCGGTATTAGAAGTTCAGCCGTTAACAGCTGATTCTGCTTAAGCCATTCAAATTATTGACGAACTAGTAGAATCAGTGGCTGTCCAAATTTTTCCCAACCCTCCTGAACCCGAATTCGAAGTGATTGACCTACTCGATTAATAACCGAATTTCATACTTAATTTCATACCCTGAGAGACCGCGTAGAGCCTCGCATTCCTACCCAACAAGCAGTGGTCGTATTTCGCTGACGCTGCAGTTGCAACTTCACACGATCTCCGACGCTTTCAATCTCCCGTATTACTCTTTAATTTAAATAAGACCCCTACCTTTGCGAGGTCTTTAATCAAAATTCAAAATGAATCCTGACCCTGCGCTAGCCGACCTGTTGAACCTAACTCAACAACATGTCTTGGCATCCGGAAAATCCTCGCGCACGCAATGCATACAGGGCGCGCTCCGGAATATCCCCGAATTTGACGGTGAGGAACCGCCCTTACCGATATTCGCGCAAAAGGTCGAAAACGGACTGACCCTAATAGATCCACAAGACGAACGTTCATATCTAACGGCAGTATTAACAAAATTAACCGGCCCTGCTCGTAACAGTACCGTGGGCCGAGGTTTCGAAAGTGTTCGAGACTTTATCAATCATTTGAAAAATAGGTTCGCCCCCTTCAAAGACTTCGCTGTAATAGTAGGAGAAATAGGCCGATTAATAATGAGACATAACGAAACTATCCAACAATATATAAATGAGCAAACTACTTGAAAGAATCTAACTCACCATCGCAGACACCTACGGAAATAGATCTGCCGAAGTAACCCCCCCGATCGAAAAATCCTTAGCTACGAACTTCATTCATGGATTACCCAGAGACATCACCCCCTACATAACCCCTCACCATCCTGACCCCCTCGAAAAGGTACTTGACCTTCTCCTCGAATTCGAGAAAATAGAAAGGAGTAAAAGATATCAGTCAGAATCTCCAGGACGATACAGTGACCGGCGTGACGATTACTAAGACCGTTCTATAAATTATCGAAGCCCTCATAGGAATTTTAAGTACGATCAATTTAATAGAAACAACCAGAGGTTCATCTCATACCCCCAGATCCCTCGACCTCAGAATAGGTCCCGAGATCGAGACCCCGAAGAAACCGCACGCTATCACTGATTCTATAGCCCGCGACCGGACACTCGAGACGCATTCATCAGCACCACGAGCCCGCCATTACCTACATTTGCCCCGAAAGTAGCCCACGACACTGACCTCGCGCACACACTTGCCGAATTAATCAATCATTTAAAGCTTTTATTCTCAGCGATCACACAACCCACCAACAGACCGGACCAATATTCATACACCCGTTATGACCCCGGAAGAAGGCCCATTTTGAACCCCTTCAGGAGTCCTTACTCCGGACCAGCGAGAACCGAGTCCCAAAAGATATTATCCGGTATGCCGAAAACCCGAACACTACGGCACATGTGACGCCCCCGCAGATTTTCGCGGACGATCTCCATCACCCCAAGGAGTATTACGAAAAACTACTCCTCCCCGTAGATCAAATGATCCAAACGGGCATTTAAACTCCGAGCACGCTCGCCGAATTATCGACGAGGCGAGCGCACCCCGACAGGATCGCCCCCGCGTGACCGAAAGGTAGAACCCACATCTGGATGTACGATCACGAAAGCACAGGCACCTAAGCTTACAATCCGAGCTCCCGAGTTGAAAAATGGAGAAGGAATCTTCATAGTTGATAGTGACTGCTCCATAAATATTATTCACCTTAATGCACTAGGCCCCTCTGCACCTATCACATCCCAAGAAAAACTCCAAATCAGAGGAATATCCGGTCACATAGCCGCAGCCCTGGACACCACCACAATCTCACTCAGAAATACCCGAGTCACCTTCTATGTCATGGAACAAACCATGTTACTCTGCGACGGAGTCATCGGAAATGCCTTTCTCGCACAAGAAAAAACCCAAATTTCCTACAACATGAATACCGTCGTTACTGCAAGTGAACCCATTAAACCTCTACCCTTTCAGAATGTACACGAGTTCGACCAGCTACAGAATGATTTCGTCAAAATTAAACATAACCTCCGATCCAGAACCAGACAACAAATAAAGATACCTGTTAGGAACCCTGAAGTAAAAGAAGGATATTTGCCCCAAATACCAGCCGAGGCTGGGAAGGCATATACATAGGCGAGGCAGTAGTATCAATATCTGACGGATATTGCTATGTACTTGCCACTAGTACCACGGAAAAAGACGTGGACATCGAAATAAATCCACAATATGAAACCACGTGTGACTTCTCGGATTCTTCTGAGGAACAACTCGAAATCAGCACGGAGCAACAACCAATTGAGGATCCTAACTCACGAATAAGAGAAATTAGTAAAGTCTTGAAATTAGATCATATGAATTCTGACGAAAAGAACCATGTCTGGAAAATAATTACCAACTTTCCAAATTGTTTTCACCTACCCGGCGATAGATTAGGAATGTCGAACACACTCACCCATTCCATCCCTACAACAGACAACATCCCGGTTCACACTAAACAATATCGATATCCACCCATCCATCAAGAAGAAATCAAACGCCAAATAAATAACCTACTTAAAGACGATATAATTCAGCCTTCTAGTTCCACATATAATTCACCTCTTTGGATAGTTCCGAAAAACCCCGAGTCAAAAGGCAATAAGCGCAGGCGCATGGTTATTGACTTCCGAGCCCTTAACGAAAAAACCATCGGTGATAGTTACCCCCTTCCCTGCATCACAGAAATTTTAGACCGTCTAGGAGGAGCGAAATATTTCTCCGTTTTTGACTTAGCCAACGGATTCCACCAAATTGGAATGGACCCAAAGGATAGGGCAAAAACGGCTTTCACTACCCCCAATGGACACTATGAATACACGCGAATGCCCTTTGGTCTCAAAAACGCACCCGCGACATTTCAAAGGCTTATGGACCAAGTTCTCACAGGTCTCCAAGGACCAGAACTATTCGTCTATCTAGATAGTTATATCTACATAGTTATATATGCGTCATCCCTTCAGGAACACGAAACAAAAATTCGGAATTTATTACAAAGACTAGAACAGCACGGTCTCACCCTTCAACCAGATAAATGTGAATTCTTAAGAAAGGAAGTCACTTACTTAGGTCACATTATCACCTCGGAAGGCGTACGGCCCGACCCTTTAAAATTAACGGCAGTCAGAAATTTCCCAGTACCTCGGACTAGCAGGATATTATAGAAGATTTATTCCTGATTTTTCAAAAACCGCCAAACCAATGACCGAATTCTTAAAGAAGGAAGTTTCCTTCACCTGGGAGAAACCCCAACAGTAAAGTTTCGAGATTTTGAAAGAGAAACTTTGTAGTGAACCCATTCTGCAGTTTCCAAATTTCAGCGAACCCTTTATAGTCACCACCGACGCTTCATATTACGCCGTCGGCGCGATTCTAAGTCAAGGGAAGATCGGACAGGATCTTCCTATTGCGTACGCCTCCAGAACTCTAAATTCAGCGGAAAGAAATTATTCCACCACTGAAAAAGAACGTCTTGCAATAATATATGCAGTAGCATACTTTCGCCTCTACTTATATGGACGAAAATTCGTTTTGGTCACCGACCACCGACCCCTCGTCTGGTTACACTCCATAAAAGATCCTAGTTCGCAGATTAATGCGTTGGAGGCTAAAACTGGCAGACTTCGAATATTCTGTAATTTATAAATCCGGAAAAACAAATCTAAACGTAGACGCTCTATCTCGTAACCCGGTAACTTTACACCTCGATAAGCCAAGTGCGGTAGCCGTCGCATACTGCTTTCGCGATAGTATTAGCGGTGAGCTCACAAACACGGAATCTGACACGGAATCGGACCCGGGAAATCACTCACAAAACTACCGAAATTACAAATCCAGGAAACGCAAAACCGTGAACTCTTTTCCCGTGCAACCGTACAACCAAGACCCCGAGTACAAACCTCCCCGGTATGCGATCGTTCAACATACCAAACAGCAACCTACCCCTTTGCCATTCCGACCCAAAAGACGAATACCTCCCGTAGTATCCAAAGAAACAAGCTCCAGCGCAATCGACACAGAGATCGAAGAAAATAATGACGAATCACGACCAAATAGAAGCGTTACCCTCCCTAGCTGTAGAGAAAAACCTGGATGACCCTCCGAAAACCAACGGGGATAACCCAATCCTTTTCAAAAATCCATCTGATCCTGATGACATATCAGAAGAATTAACAGAAACGCTAAAAAGTCAACATACTGAGTTAAGTCTCCGGGAGCCCTCTATAACAAGTCACGGTAGTCCGATCATCGAAATCAGTTCCAATATCGAGACTTCCGATGAAGGCGGCGACGCCCCACATATAAATCCGTTAGACCTCGAGCTACCCGCTCGAGAATATGCTGAATCCGGAATGGCCATCCCTACCCGAAAAAAACAGGAGGAAATAGAAACTACAAAGGCCATCAAGGAATTAACATTAGATGAAGCAAAGGATAAATTAAAAGATTATTCCAAATATTTAAGCACATCCTGCTCTAAATTCTCAACCCCCACTGCATCAAATAGACGTACCATTATCTCAGGAAATATTCCCCAAATCATCAAAAATCCAGTAAAACCAAGAGTTTCCTTCGCACCAACCCCCATACGGAATCAAACCCCACAAGCTCAATCCACGCCTAGCTCACCGATCAAAACTCCTTCACTGAACGAAAGTACGGAATCTCCCTCACATAAAATTAAAGTCAGCCTTCCACCCCTTTCGCAGCTTGTTGACTCACCCAGCGACTCTTCAGTTGCAACTTCTTGCAAAATTTCTCTGAATAACCTTACACTTTTAGCTCAAGCAGATAATTATGCTCATTTCCTTCCGAGCGATGCACATTGCACCGACCCTGTTAATAAAGCCCTTAAAGAAATCGAATACATTAACAAAGAACGGCTTCTCGAAAAAGGTTTGCAACGCGGCATGGTAATTATCAGCAGAAGAAACCCCTGTAGAATTTTCACACTTATACACACATACAATTATTATGATCACCTCACCATTACCGATCTGGAAACCTCATTAATATCTCTCAAAAAGGCAATGGAACGAACTGACGTCACCTCGATTCGAATTCCACTAACAAACAACGGATTCGACCATATCCCTACAGAAATCTTTAGAAATGTTATAACTACCATCTTCAGAAACAGTCTAGTGAAAATTTCCCTCTGTACCGGAGCCATTGAAACACCCTCTCCTGGAATTCGAAACCAAATCATACAGAAAAATCATGACAGCCTTTTCGGTGGACACAAAGGCACCACAAAAACCTTCCATAGAATACGCTCACAATTTTATTGGTCAAATATGCACCGCGAAATTCAGGAATACGTCAAGAAGACAACCCCCAGTTGTCAGAAACAAAAATTAGTCAGAATAAAAACCCAAGAGCCCATGCTTATAACTGATACCCCCACAGAACCCTTTGAAAAAATATCCATGGACACCGTAGGACCCCTACCTCTGACCCCATCTGGAAACCGACACATCATCACCAAATATTGCTTACAAGGAAACATTCCCAAGTGTCCGCCTCCGATCTTATTGAGTTTCATATATGTTGAAGAACACAAATATCTAAGAGACACGTGTTTTTTTATATCTGCAATGGTCCACATTTAAGGGGTGAAACAACCCCCCAAAGTTTAGCGAAAAATCGATTTTTTAAATATTTTTCGTAGAAGCAGTGGAGGGATTTCGACGAAACTTTGTATAAACGTATTCTGTATAAGGACGGTGACAACACAATATTGTTCAGCAATGTTGCACCCCCTCAAGGGGGTGAACTACCCTTCAGGTGACATTTTTTTGTAATATCCATTAAACAAGCACTCCTACTTAAGTTCCACTTACGCGATGTGATTGCTCGCAAAAAATTAAGAAATACGTGTTTTTTGCTTTTTGCCAATAAACATTTACACATCGGTTGTAAACAATGAATGTAGGTGGTATTGAAAATCCAATTTTATCGTTTCACCACGGAGATTGTATTACTAGTTGGAAACGGGTGATGACTGCATCGTCGAATCCGTTGCGAAACAATTTTAGCCTCTGAAACTATTTTTTAATTTATTTATAAATAATTGCATGTTATGAAAATCAATGACATTTTGAAGAATTACCACGTTGACACGACTTATGTACGATGAATTGGTCACGATATAACCCAATAAAGGTAGTCGGGATATACCCTAATACCACCTACATTCATTGTTTACAACCGATGTGTAAATGTTTATTGGCAAAAAGCAAAAAACACGTATTTCTTAATTTTTTGCGAGCAATCACATCGCGTAAGTGGAACTTAAGTAGGAGTGCTTGTTTAATGGATATTACAAAAAAATGTCACCTGAAGGGTAGTTCACCCCCTTGAGGGGGTGCAACATTGCTGAACAATATTGTGTTGTCACCGTCCTTATACAGAATACGTTTATACAAAGTTTCGTCGAAATCCCTCCACTGCTTCTACGAAAATATTAAAAAAACCGATTTTTCCCTAAACTTTGGGGGGTTGTTTCACCCCTTAAATGTGGACCATTGCAGATATAAAAAAACACGTGTCTCTTAGATTTTTGTGTTCTTCAACATATATGAAACTCAATAAGATCGGAGGCGGACACTTGGGAATGTTTCCTTGTTAGTAATAGCAATACCAAATTTAAGAACCACCACCATAGCCGATGCTTTCGCCCGGAATTTCATTACGCAATTTGGTACCCCTCGCGCTACTTTAACTGATAGAGGAACATCGTTCACCGGAAAATTCTTCCAGGAATTAGCAAAAATTTTCAAAATTCGAAGAATAACAACTTCCGGATACCGTCCACAAACAAATGGCGCCTTGGAAAGAAGCCACCACGTCCTCGCAGAATACCTAAGACATTACACGGAAAATTATACAGATTGGGACCTCATGTTACCATTTGCGATGTTCTCCTATAACACATGTATCCACGAAGCAACAAACTTTATCCCCCCCCACGAATTCATTTACGGGAAGACAGCCCGAATGCCAACATCATATCCCTCCGAGCAGGAACTAAAAACCTATATTAATTACCTAAACAGAACTAACGCAACACCTAGAAAACATCCGCAGGATAGCCAGAGCAAATCTTAATATTTCCAAGGAAACCTCGAAAACCATATATGATAGGAAAATAAAACCAATCCAATTCAGAGTTGGAGATCCGGTCTATATCCTTAAGGAACCCCGGACACATATAAATTCGATCCACATTATATAGGCCCTTGCGAAATAATTGAACTTTCAGAATTAAATAATGCCCTTATAAAAACGAACCAAGGCAAAATTATTACCAAGCATTTGGACAAATTAAAACCGGCCTTTCTACGTAATTCACAAATTCTTCCGAATCAGCACTCTTCGCGAAGGACCCCCACTTCAAATTAACTCAGCAGAACACTCACCACCACTCATCCGTATACTCACCTCCACACAATAGACATAAGTGAACTTTCAGATTGACACTAACACAAACAAGGATGCACGTCTAGATACTTCTCTTCATGGCCCTCATTGGCCCACCTAGCCAAGGGACTCATCCAAAATTCTGGATACCAGACGACGCCCATCCGAAAATCCCCAGGAATCTATTTTGAAAAAATTCAAGAAATCTGGACCTTTCATGTCCAGTGGCGTCTGGTCGCCGCAATTGAAATTCACGCCCTTCTGGTAAAAAGGCCACAAATAGCTGCCCATATAAAGGAAGCCGGGGACCAGTGCCGAAAGGCCAATATCACCTTCTGTGAAGCCAGTGAATGGACTCTGCGTATCAACGCACTCATGAGTGATACGCAGAAGTACGTAGATTTACTTAAAAACCTGAGCCCGGAAATGTCAACTCCGAACAGACGTTCCAAACGTGGAGCTCCGCTATCCTTCATTGGGACCATTAGCAAAGCTGTATTCGGCACGCTCAGTTCTGAGGACGCCGAATATTACAACCAGCAATTAGATCAGCTAGAAACGGACAAAACCCTCTCGCAGATCATAGAAAACCAAACCCATATCGTAAAATCCGAATTCCAAAACATTCACCAACGGTTGGATAATTTAACATACGAGACCAATAGATATTTTGTAATCAAGAAAGGAATAGCGGGAGAACTAAATCAACAAAGCCTCGAGAAACATCGAGAAGCATATAGAACTTCCGTATGGCGCTGGATAACTGCCCTAGGAAGTCTGGTTCAGGAGTACCGTTCCGGAATCTTGTTGATAACAGATGCAGTCCTCTTTGCCCGGCAAGGAATTTTACACCCCGCAATCCTATCTCCGGAACAACTAATAAAATCAGTCAACTTAATACAAGCAAGTTCACCCTTGGAATTTCCCCTATCAACCCAAGAACTCCTGGCAGGCTCCCTCAACCACATAGCAGAAATTCAAACCCAATACCAAAACAATCGATTAATCTTCATCTTAACCTGCCCCCTCCTCGACAGAGACCCATTTCACTTATACAAAACATTTCCAATTCCCACTCAATAATCCTACGGAACAATGACCCCCAATAGCAGCCTACGTTTTACCCAAAACTCCCTATATAGCCCTTTCCGAAGATCAAACCTATTTCTTTGCACTAGAAGACCAATACAGCCAACAATGCCTCCCTCACCATCAACAACTCCTATGCGAACTCACCATTCCCCTTCATAAAACCGAGTCATTCACGAGCTGTGAAGTTCAACTGTTGATCCAGCCGCAGGAGATGGATTGGAAGGCCTGCCACCTTAGACTTACAACCCCTGGAGCCACGTACTGGCAAAAGCTAGTAACATCTAACAGCTGGCTTTACGCCGCCATTAAACCTGACACCCTAAGGATCCATTGCCAGAATAAAATCACAGCCATGGAAGAAATCAAAGGACAAGGGATCTTGCAACTGGCCCCCGGATGCAGGATGATCAGCCCAACCACAGGGCTAATAGCAACCAGAGAAATTTCCACCAACACGTCCTATCACTGCACGCCATCAATAGTGCTGAACCTCACATCGATTTCCGGACCAGTTGCCGAACTTCACCAAATAGCCATCGACCACTTAGCCAATGAACTTACCCTCGGCAGCACCAACCAAAATTGGGAGAACGGCAAGAACTGAATGGCCCTATCACGACTGGAAGTAGAAGCTCACAGCATCTAAACCCAACATCAAACTCAACTCCACCGCCAGCACACAACCTACCTTCCGGGAGGAATTTCAATTCCCACATTTTTTATCGTTCTCGCAAGACTCGCGTACCTTTTTTACCGACGATGTCAGTTGCCAAGGTCACCGCGCCGTACGCCACCAGAGCCACCGAGAGAACCCCTCACAAAATGCATCTCCCCACGCAGTCAATTCATCTCGAACCCAATACCTATGTCAACACTAACACCCCCGACGAATAGAGAGATGGCCATCTTACCGATCAGTAACATAGACACGGCACTTTAGCTCACCCGTCAGGTTCTGCCAAATCCTGTGATACCCAATCAACCATGTCAGATCACACTCATCCCCACGGAAATTAAAAGAGGAGAAATTCCCATTCTTAAAACATCTGAGACATTTATCAGTAAAAACCCACATGGTTGATCGAGTAAAATAGCAGCCCTAGGTTGACACACTTGAAAGCACCATCCATCAGATGATGTTTCATCTAAGAGGGGAGATGTTACGTAGGCACGTTTACGAAATTGTCATAATCCGGTAAACCGAAAGGTAGCCATGGAATTCGATAAATTAGCACGCGGTTTTGATATACGCTTGCCAAAGGAAGTCCTGGGTCGGCCTGACTAAGATCGCGCCACCGATCCAAGTTGACCGGGTCGCAATCAACCGGGCCTAAGTGCATCCCGATGACTCTGCAAGACATCCAACACCCCTGCAATCAACGCCCTCGTCTACATCATGGAACCCCCACCAATTGGAGCGCTGTCCCAAATTCACCGATAAAAACCAACAACCACCTTTGGGAAGCGGTCAATCAGTTAGACGAAAAGTCAGTCTCGCACCGAGTCTCACGACCCATCATCATCATCAACCGCGAGTTTGGAGTCTTTGGTTCTCGGATCTCAGTTCCTAGGGAGTCTAAGACCGAAACCATCGACCTCGGAGGATCACTTACACCCCGAGCTACAGTTGTGCTGCTCGGTACTCCGGCGATCCAAGAGCATCAAGTCAGAAAGGGACGGCGGTACTACTACATCCGTTGGACGAGAGGCTTTGAGGAGACCTCCAACCGTAGGGCACGTCACGGACGGAACGTGTTCACGTGCAGTCATCCGGTTGATCGATCTAAGGAGGACGTCACCGAATTTGGCCGTTGTTTAAGCCAGGTACAGGCCCTTTCGCAAGCTCGGGTCACTTTCATTTTTCATCCTGATCTCATCTTTCATCGTAACTAGAAATACGCGAATTTCATGCCTAGCTCCGGATAACCGGATAGATTAAGTCCTTTGTATCTCCGTTCGAACACGTCAATATCTTGCCTTGTGTTAGAATCTCGGGAACCTCGAAAATTACGAATCCAAGAAACGTCACGTTAGCAGATAAGCGTCCAGTGACCTACTGTCACCGACCGCCTTATCGCGTCACCCGAACATTCGGAACGCGGAACGAAACCGTACCGCAAGAGTTAGACTCGAGGATCCTATCAGACCCTCGCGACTTGTTGAAATACCACTTGACAAGAGACAAATATAATCAACTTATCAATAACCTCCATTTATTGAGCCCCACTCAGCTACTCATTCCTATAAATCCCGCCAGAGGATCTGGTTTAGTCGCTCGGACCATCTCCTCCCAACAATCGTTACGTGGCCTTACGATCTCTTTAGGTAAAGCCCGAATATTTCCCCCGGCCTCGCGTCCTCTCAGCCGCCACGTAACCCTCGCAAATGCATGGCCCAAATTCGATCTCGTTCAATATGCATATTCGTAAGAACAAACTGACAGTGCACCGCCTCGTACGTCAGACTCGTGAGAGCCGTTCACGAAAAAGTTCGTCATCGGTTTGGACGGGAGAGATCGACGTTTCTAGCAAATGCATGACCCGAATTCGATCTCGTTCAATGTGCAGATTCGTAAGAGCAAACTGAGAGTGCAGCGCCCCGTACGTCAAATTCGTGCAAGCCGTACGCGTAAAAAACTTTTCATCGGTTTAGACGGGTGTTCGAGCTGAATTAACAAGGGCTCAACCGAGAATCAATTCTTTCATCTCAAATAGGAATCATCATGCCACGTGTGGTCCGGAACTAGACATCGCGTCCTGTCGCGCCAACCTCCACTTCAACGGTAGACAACGGCGTCGACCCTCTGGAGGTAGGGTCGTCGTCGCGACTCAAGTCCTTTGAGCTCCATTCTTAACGCACCTCTCTTTATCCGCACGTGTCTCCTTCAACCCATCTGGGAAACATCGTCCGAAAGTTCCCAAGAAGACCCATGTACCTCTCGATCACGTCCGCAATTAGGACAATTTATGTCTTCCGTCCTTTTACTCTTCTTCTAGTGCTTCTCCGAAATCCTCGAACGACACCCGCATGTGCAGTCCCCACTCACGCCTATGGAACTGCAGAAAACTTCCCTTTCCTCAAATTTCCTTGACCGATCCGCTTCATAGTAAAATTCAATTCGTTGACACTATCCACCTATCCATGACTTCCTTCCAAACTCCGCTTCTAAAAACTCTCTCCGGGACCCTCACATAAACCCTCAGAAAAAACCCTTACCCGCATAAAAACCGGGACCCTCATAAAAAAGTCTTACTTATATTACGAGTGCTCATTTACATGCTTATTTAATGATTTACAGGTGTCCATTTATTCGAGGAATACGGAGAAAATTTGTTGAACATAAATACCAAGTGTATAAACTTAAATCCACTGTTTTTTCGTCAGAAAAACACGTTTTTTCATAGAAAGCGAAAAAATAATTTATTCAAAGTACTGGCCCTTGTTATCTACACATTTGTCCCATCTCTCCAGCAATATGTGGATACCATGCCAGAAAAATTTCTTCTCTTTCGAGACAAACCACTCATGAAGCCATTGTCGGACGTCTTCGTAAGAATCGAAGTGTTGCTCAGCGAGCGCGTAGCCCGTCGACGAAAACAGGTGGTAGTCGGAAGAGGTTGCTAGGTCTGGTGAATAAGCGGCATAGGATAGCACCTCCCAGTTGAGTGCCTCCAAGTAGTTTCAGACCATTTCTGACGTGTCCGATGGTGCGTTGTCGTGGAGGAAAATCAGCTTGTCATGTCTTTACTGATAATCCGGCCTTTTTTCACGCAGAGCACGGGGCAATTTGATTAGTTGTTGGTGATAGCGGTGGGCATTGACAGTTTCACCAGGTTTCAACAGCTCATAGTAGACGATGCCCTGCTGATCCCACTAAACGCACAGCATCCTCTTCCATCCGAAGCGATTTGGTCTTGCGGACGATTATGATGGTTGGCCAGGATCAACCCACCATTTCTTGCGTTTAAAATTATCGAAAAATATCTGCTTTTCATCGCCGGTCACAATCCGATGCGGGAACGACTTTTTTTTGTCTGGCGAGCAAGATTTCGCATGTGTATTGGTGTCGCTCCATCTGCCTATCGGTCAATTCATGCAGCATGCATATTCCGATCGTTTGAGCCTTTCCCATGGCACGTAGGAGCATGGAAATAGCTGGTTAAGTAAGATCCAATTGCTCGGCAAGCATTTTTTGCGATTGGGTATCGTCCTCATCCAAAAGACCCTGCAATTCATGGTCCTCAACCTTCCTGGGCCGATTTTCACGCTTCTTGTTACTCAGGTCAAAATTGCCGTCTTTGAACAGACGAAACCAATCTCTGCACGTTGTTTCCGACAAAGCACTGTCGCCATAGGCTTCCACAAGCATTCGATGCGATTCGGCAGCCGATTTCTTCAAATTGAAGCAGAAAAGCAGAGCTTCCCGCATATGCTCTTTTTCTGGCAAAAATCTAGACATGATTACCAAAGGAAAAATGTATGTTGTTGTATGAAATTGCTGATGATGTACACTGATTATTGTTGACAGATGTCAAACTCATACAAAACAAAAGTATGGCGTGTCCATAGTAACTTAATATGCTCACTAACGCACTCTAAGAGCAAACAGCGGATTTAAACTTATACACCTGGCATATAAGAGACATGGAATCATGATTCCGCTTCTATGTCCAAAAGTGTATGCAATGAAAGTTTTCCTACAGCATTTCACTGTAAAAATTATTAATAAACTGTTTTCTATTAAGCTAAAATAATATTTTAACTTCGTTTCAGTGAATGGAACAATTGAATCGCTAAGGAACTAATTAACTTTTAATAAATCACGTTTTAATATATTGTTTAAGAAATGTTGTAAATAAACATTTAACAAAAACTACGTTAAGTGGGTCAAGGACAATTCAGAATAATATTTAAATAATTTTCATTAATTGTTTTTATTTATACACACTTATTTTCTTTGGGAAATCCATTCTGCCCCGCTATTGAAATTCTGCGCTGCTCCCGCCGCTAGTACGCCGCGCGTCCGGAGAGGATAATAGGTCCGCGGGGAAGGCATCGACGAATGCCAGTGAACACTTGAAAGGAAGGTGGTCCCTCATTTAAGCCGACGGAAGGAAAGAGAGAGCGCTACTACCTCGATCCTGGTTACCATTTAACCGCTGCACCAGAAAGAATGAGAGAAGGAGCAAGCACGCATTGTACGCACACAGGGAAGAGTATAGATACCCTAATGCGATATTGTACACGTGTGAGTCTATACCGCACTCGTGTAACTACTACATGAGTACTATCGAATAGTGCGTATTCTACAATTCATGAAGATTTTCTTTCCTCTACTTCACCTCGATGAGATCATTAATTTACTATACTATTTTATTCGTTTCTTTATCCATTTATTTATTTTGTTTTGCTTCATTAATGGGGTGCGAACTCGAGAAAGCGTATTAGGGATCTAGGCTGAGAACCTCTTCTTTCCCCTTGCATCGTTTTGTTTAATTAATAGTAAGATGAATTAATCATCCTCAAAGCACTTTCTTTCTATGTTGCCGAAAAGAGGCGTTTGAATTATTATATCAGGTACCTCGAATCCAATTAATACATCTTCCTCTTCAGTAACGTACCTGAACTAAACGATGTCATTTTTCCCACCGTGTCTCTGGCAGTAAGCCATATTAGGAACTTTTACAACCCAATTTTAATTTCCTTCGCGTAGTGCGAATACTTAGGCGTTTAAGGTCTCGCCAAATTAGGAAGATTGTAAGCGCGACGGCCCGATTCGGCGCGCGCGACGCTCGACCGCCGCAGGATGACCGCAAACAAGGCACAAGGGCCGTCACGACATCGACTAACAAGGAAACATTCCCAAGTGTCCTCCGATCTTATTGAGTTTCATATATGTTGAAGAACACAACAATCTAAGAGACACGTGTTTTTTTATATCTGCAATGGTCCA
>NW_019394883.1:0-31588 GCF_000612105.2 Orussus abietinus | reverse complement strand
GATTCGAATTCCGCGCTGCTCCCGCCGCTAGTACTCTGCGCGGCCGGAGAGGGCAGTGCGAACCAGGTGCAAGCCATCGATGGAGTCCAGTGTATGTGCTCCTAAACATCTGGCCAACAGTTCATCTCGTGATAAATCTTCGTAGACTGGTTTGATGACTTCTTGAACTTGTGCAGTCAGAGGTGGCTTATCGTGGTGGAAATTAGTGAGTTCTCCTCTGGCTTCAGCCTTGCGCCATTTGCACCAGCTGTCTTTGCCTGCTGGACAATTTTGATGTGGAGGATTTGCGTCTGTAGAACATATGTGGTATAAAGTTGCCCAAATTTCTTTCTTCATTTCTTCTATTGAGTTTGCTTGTCGGCTAATGGCTAAACCGTAAAATTTAGTGAGCTCGTTAATAAGCTTATCGGTAAGTTTTCCAGCCCCTTTTCCACCAATTCCTTTATTATTTTTCTTAGCATTCCGGAGTCACGTTCCCATTCTCTTCTCGACATGTATTACACGATCTTTTTTTATTACTAAATGATTTTTTGAAGGGCCCAGGTAAGAAACCGAAGCGCAAGAGATGAAGACCGATGCTCCATCTGGCCTGTTCAACGCTGTAACTTCCGAACGACTTCGAATATCGGAAAATCACATTACCCACATATTCTACACTATATTTGGATGTAATTTATTTTTAAAAAAATTCGATTTTTGAACCGATCACACGGGATGACCCCCTTAAGTCTTGTACTGGCGACAGGAATAGTTATCGCGTAGGCGATCGGTAGTTAGCAAAAGGCGGTTTCTAACCCTCTCCACCATGCCTCCCACCGATGACGTCACCCCTCACCACACACACACACACATACAAGTGCGCGCTCGCGCGCACCGTCCCCCGCCACGCCCAGCTCCGTGGTTCTGAATCCTCCCGCACGGCCTCCGACTGATGACGTAATACCCCTCTCCCCTCTCCGCAAACCGCCGCGTATGTACGCAGGTCCGACGTTAGTACGGCAGACCCCCGCGCCTCTTAGCTGATAGTAGAATGTAATAAAGTAGATTGCTGGTCGGTAAATGTAGAATGCTCGATTGGTTACGCAAATGTGTATGCAACTAGTTAGCTGGAACTCAAACCATCTTTTTTCTATGCATTCGCACGCGGGAACATTTCGACCAAGAAGACTCGAACCGAGATGACGACGAAATCGGATAGGTTATCATTTTCCGACCTCGCAACTAGCGCGTAAATTAATTTTACATAGTATTTTAATCGGCAGCGGCGCCAGCGGCGGCAGAATTAAGTAACAGATTATTGAGCCACGGACGGTTTGCAAGCGATCGGGTAGAGTACATACGCGAATGTGACCGGTTGATCGAAGTGATGAAGAATTACCTACTGCGGAAAGGAGCAACCATCGGGAAGAGGAGAAATCATACCACGGAAATTGGTTCCTCGAGACGTTGCAAATGATCGTTCTGGCGGAGGAAGAAGGGGAATGGTGGGTTTCGGAATATTCCAGAACCACTGATAGACGAAGTGATTTAATATGGCAGGAGGTCGAATCTTTATTTGCAACTAAAATGTGTACGGCAATTGTAGCCAACATGGGCCATATCAATCCTGTACTCTTTTTGAAGGATGCGCAAATACCGGTCATCGAGCATATACGCAACGACCTGAGCATCTACAAACACTTGAAGGCGAACGTTTGTTTTCATTGGGCATTCAAAGTAGAGGATAAATTGGAGATTAAAAGCGTCTCTACAAACAACACCGATTTGCAATCGAATACGGATTTGGTGCTGATACCCGGATTACCTGAGCGAGCCCATTTTGTCTGAATTGGAAGAATTTCAAGAATGATGCAGCGGTTGGGCACTATCGAAGATAAGCAATCCCGCAGTGAGTTTGAACGCGTTCCAACCATTGAAAGGATCCTGTTACGTGGTACCAGAATTCGTTAGAGATAAAAAAGCGGTCATTAACATTGAATCGTTCGACGGCTATTGTTTCGCTAGTGTTAGAGGTGACACTTTATCCCGCGAAGAATCATGTCAATAGAGTAGCTTCTTATCCTCATTACAGCGAGGTATTGAATTTAACCGGTATACCATTTCCCATGATCTAAATTATATTGAACGATTTGAAAAAGGGAACAACATATCTGTTAACATTTACGAATTGACAGGAGAAACGCACGCAGGTGCGTTGTAGCTCACCAAGCATTAAATGGACAAACACGTAAATTTACTGTTGAATCATCACGATGGGTTGAGCCATTACTCTTGGAGCCAGAACCTATCCCGACTCGTGTCCCGACAATTGAACAAATCTAAGAGTAGAAGATACATTCGTAATAGGTATCGACACTACTTTCGATCGAAACGAGGCATTAGAGAAACACGAAATCGATTGTCGGAACGTAGACAGTTGCACCATCGTTCTACCCGACAAGAATAAAGGAGAGAATTACATCACGTTCAAGAATCACGCCAACAAGGAAAAAGTGCCGTTTGTGATATACGCTGATTTTGAGTGCATACATCAGAACGAGTCCCATTCACGGAAGAGGAGAGGAATGATACTACTACTACTACATACATGTATCAACGCCACGAGGTTCACAGTATCGGGTATTATCTACACAGCGTACGCAATCGTACGGAGTCCATGTATCGAGTGAGACGAGGGGAAGATTTCATTGCATGATTCGTGTTGGAGATAGGAAATATCGGTTCGACGTATCAACGTAAACTGAACGACATTCAGCGTATGAAGAAGTTAACTCACGACGAGGAGAACGCGTTCCTCGCGGCCTCGGAATGTCATATCTGCGAGAGATCTTTCTATCTAAGCACCGATTAGAAAGTTCGCGATCACTGTCACCTCGTGTGGAAATTTCGAGGTGCCGCGCATATCGAATGTAATTTGAGTTACACGGAGTCACGCGTCATACCGATCGTCTTCCACAATCTCTCAGGCTATGATGTACATTTTCTCATGAGGGATATAGTGGCAGTTTACAACGAATATATACCCGTGCTACGACTCACGAAGGAAAAGTACATATTCTTCACTGTATTCATGCGAGTTGAAAAAATCATCCTGAGATTTATCGATTCGTGTACATTTTTAAGCGCCAGTTTAGATTCCTTTCGTGTTTACGAAAGGACATGCATATACTGCGAACGCAGTTCAACGAATTGACGGAGAAACGATTCCAACTGTTAACGCGAAAAGGAGTTTCCGTCCGAGTTCGTGTTTGATTACGAGAAACTCATCGAGACCAGCTTGTTACCTGCCGAAAGGTTTTTCATCAGGTTGACCGGTTCTAACGTGAGTTCAGAGGATTACGCGCACACGCAAACGGTTTGGAACGAGTTTTCCATCGGCACTGTCAGGGAATATATGTACCTGAAGACTGACGTCTTCGAAACTTTTCGTACGAACGTACGTTCTGAACCCTTTACATTGCGTCACGCTTTCCGGCTATACGTGAGGTGCGATGCTAAATCGTACAATGGTTAAATTGGAACAGTTGACCAATATCAATATGGTGATGTTCGTGAAACACAGTATAAGAGGGGGTATGAATCAGTGTTGCAACGGGTTCGCGAAGGCGAACAATAGATACACTAAATCCATACCCTACGACCCGGATAAGCCGTCAACGTATTTGATGTATTACGGCGTGAACAACCTGTACGGATGGGCTATGTCGCAGAAGTTACTGTTCGCGGACTTTGAGTAGGTCGACTATCCGGCGAGTGTGGACGTTCTGACGATTCCGAACGATTCACCGGCAGGATACATTCTCAAGGTAAATTTGGTGTATCCTCATAGTGTACACGACTCGCATTCTGACTTTCTGTTTCGTTCAACGCGCGAACGATCTCAGGCTTTGCGTCAAGAGAAGCTGTTAACCACCCTGCACGATAAGAAGCGTTATGTCGTTCATTATCGAATGCTTCGACAATGTATCAAGCACGATCTCGTATTGCGCAAGGTTCATCGAGCTCTTCGACTCCGGCAATCGCGCTGGCTACGAAACTACATCGAACTCAACACGAATCTGCGAAAAGGGGCCAAACATAACTTTGAAAAGAATCTGTTCAAGTTAATGACCAATACGGCGTTCGGTAAAACCAAAGAGAACGTGCGCAATCGCGTCGACGTGAGACTCAAATTTAAGTGGAAAGCCGTCGAAAAGCTCATCGCTAGACCAAACTTCCACAGTGTGATAGCCTTTTCTGACAATTTCGCGACTATACAGTTGCGCAAAGTTTCGATAACAATCGACAAACCGATATATGTGGGGATGAGCATTTTGGACATATCCAAGACGCAAATGTACGGGTTTCATTACGACACCATGCGTCAAGTCTTTCACGCAAGTGTAAGCTGTTGTACACCGACACCGACGATCTCATTTACAGTATAGAGTGCGACGACATATACGAGACGAGGAAACGAGACATCGACCGTTTCGATACGAGCGACTACACTCCCGACAACGCTTATCGCATACCATTCGTAAACGAGGAGGTTGTAGGTGTAATGAAGGATGAGAATAATGGAGTGTTGATGACCGAGTTTGTCGGTATACGTTCCAAGATGTATTCAATGAAAGTAGAGGGTAAAGCGGATACGAAGAAGACTATGGGGGTGAAGAACAATGTCGTGGGGCGTACGATAAAATTCGAGGATTATTAACCCCTTAGCTTACAATGACGCCTCAGAGGCGTCGCAAGGTTATCGGACCAAACATGAATAAGACGTCTCAGAGGCGTCTTATTCATGCGCGCGACCGACCTTGGTGTCGCTTTTGGCCCGCACAGTTGGAAATTAGATTGTAAGGGAAGGGGTTAATAGTGTCTATTCGAGGGTGAAATTACCAAGGTTTGGCAAAATAACATAGTTTCGCGGGCGCACACCGTCTACAGCATGTGTGAGAAGAAGAATGCTCGTATAATGATAAGAGGCACCGGTAAGCTCGACCGATACCCTCCCATGAGGACATTACCGGATATAATTCGAAGAGCAGGGGATGAAACAAATAAACTCATGGAGCTGTTGTACATGTAAATGGTTTTATTCTTTTAACAATATACTTACAATACATAATCCTTATTTTTCCAACTGTTATGCGACGAGTCCATTCCCAACCATTTGACCAGTATCCGGTTTCCTCGTTTTTGTCACATCTTTTCAACGAGATAAACGTCAGGATCTTTTACCGAGTGCAACTCGTATTCGTAGGATCCTCCGGAAATTGGATCTCCCTTGTAATCGATTAGGTCGTAGATGACGGGGTTCGTCGCGCGTATACGGTTAATCTTGAAGATTTCGGTGGTCTAATTTGGCGTGTATCCCTTGGTAAATGCCTACTTGAACTTGCTGATACGAACGTTATATCCGACCTTCAAATTGGCCGGAGTAGCAATCTTAACGCAACTGTAAACAGACGCGAGTAAGTCAGCCACCTTATCGAGCGTTACGTCAACGGATCTCATGTACGATACTACGACGAATGGAGCGATTGTATCCATCTACCAATTCCGGAAGTGCCTTCACCCACTCATATTTCCCGGTTAACGTAAAACATCCTCCACATGCAATTCTTCAGCGTACGATATCACCGTTCGACCACCGATGCTTTCATCATGGTGCACGTCGAATAGTGATAGATACCCAATTTGGTCATGAGCGCCGTAAAGACGGAATTGTAGAATTTCTTTCCGTCGTCGGTCTGCAGGTTACGAGGTCTGCAGAGACCGTTTGTTTTATCAATCAAGGATCGTTTGAAACGCCCGTGTAACGTTCTGCCCCGTTTTACCTTTTACCGGGATCGCCCATGGATACTGTGACAGAACGTCGATCACCGCCAAGATGTATTGGAATCCTTTTTGCAATGTCGTATACGCCCGGATGTCAATCAACTCCGCTTGCTAGAGATCATCGTAGCCCCGGACGAAGACGCATCTTCGGGGGAAGTTGCGTCTCGCCGGAACGTGTAGCTCATCAACCAAGTGCCTCTTTTCGACGGATATTACAATATATAGGGTTTGTTCGAAAAGTAATGTGAGTAAATCGATTTAAAAAAAATTATGGATCAGATCAGTACACACATTAAAAGGTTTCAAAATAGGCTCCACTTGCGTCGATACATCGCTTCCAGCGAGATTTCCAGGCATCGAAGGCGGCACGGTAGGTCTCCTCCGGAATGTCCTTTAGAGCTTTGGTGCAAGCCGCTTTGACGTTGTCAACTGTCCCGAAATAATGTGTATCGATAAGACTCGAGGGCGCGGGTTAGGTGGCGTCCGCGCGCGCCGCGGTCCACGTTCGGGTCTCCTCCCGCGACAGTGGCCCGCTCGGAGCGTTTGAGTATCCCCGAGGGGTAATACCTGGGTGGCGCAAAGTATTCTCAGGTTTTGGTAACAATAATAAAGTTTATTTGATGTACGTCGGTTGCCGGTCAGCGTCAGTTGCTTGAGGTCTGTAAGTAAAACATTGGGAGCAGACCAGATACAAACGGGATCGTACTTAATGCTAATTATTTACAATATGAATTATACGTTAGTTGCGGTAATAATTCTAACCCTATCGTTCGAACTCCCTGGTCGGAGAAGCGACACGATATACAAGTTCGGTTCGTGTCGTCTCTTGTCGAAATTATCTTCGGAGATGCGAATTCGCGCCTATAGTGATTCAAGGTCTCGTCCGGCGAATCGAGTTTGAGAGTGTAGGCGGGTTTCCTCCCTTCCTACGACTCTGTCTTGCTTTATTTTCCCGGGCCTCTTATAGTGCCCGGGAAGCTCGCGTGCTTGCGAGAGAGCGCGGGCCGTGGGTTGCCGTATAGCGACCGTGGTCCGCACTAGCCGGCTGACATCGCGCTTGCGGGAACCGATTGCCGGGCTGCGGGGCCGGCCGCAGTGCTGTGCGAGTCATGTGGCTCGGCATTGGGCGCCCTGGTCCGAGGCACACGGCTCGTTACACCCCCCTCTTTCTCCAAGGGGAAAAGGAACGAAGAACGGCGGATACTTATGAGTCTGTTTTCCATGGGCTCATGTATTTCACATTCATCGCCTGGTCGAGGCGGATCGTCTCAATACTGCCGTGGCGTCGAATCCCCCATTTCCGCGCGCCGACGGGAATAATGGGCTCCCCTCCGTCCGGCAGCTGGATGTTCGCTAGTGGGCAATTTACCGGAGGGTTGCTAGTGTTGGTGGCGTACCCTGTGGTTGTCCTTGGCCTAGGACCGCGCCTGGCATTCCGCTGTAGGGCCTGGGGTTCTGCCAGCAGAATCGCCGTTGGTTCCCGGACTTCTGGTCTACTTTCTATTTGCCTGGGTTGAGCCGGTAGCGGGAGTGGCCTATATCTCGGTGGTGTTTTTAGTTGTGCGGTGGGTGCTTTTGCTGATGGGGTGACGACATGTGGACGCGTGGATTTCCTTACGAATTGTTCCTCGGCCATGCTTGCTTGTCATTGAGCTTATATATGATGTGGGGCCTCTGCCTCGAGTTCGTCTGTTTTTCTCTATTCTTTTGTTTGATGGAATTTTTTGAGTTCCGAAATGTGTATACCTCATGTGATCTTTCCATTGGTGCCTTTAAGGTCGAATATTACGGGAAATATAACTTTGTGTATTGTGTACGGTCCGTCGTATTTTGGGGTTAGTTTTGCGTTGATGTCATTAACCTTGCTGGAGAGTGTGTGTGATTTCTTGAGGACTTGGTCACCAGGGTAGGGGTGGCATTCCCGTCTACGTAGGTATGATCTTTCTTGGCATTGGAATGCTTCAGCGTTCTTAACGCGTATTAACCCGTATGCTTCCTACATTCTCCTGATTCTCTCTTCTGCGGTTAACCCGGTTCCTCTGCCTTTTTCCGTGTTGTTTGGGTTTGTTAATTCCATGCCATAGTTGATGTAGGCTGGTGAGTATCCGGTAGTGTCATGTACGGATGTATTGTATGCGAATATCAATTCGCTGAGTGAATCGTCCCATCGCTTTTGATTGTTGCCAACGTATTGGGATATCATTGTTTTCAGCACCCTGTTTGTTCGCTCGACCGGATTGCACTGGGGTGTCTATGGTGGTCGATTCCATATTTTTCTAGCATTTCTGTAAATTCTTTGCTTATAAGCTGTTTTCCATTGTCGGAGATTATGGTCCTGGAGCAGCCGTGGCGTAAGATGATAGAGTTCTTGATTGTCTGTGTTACTATTTTTGCCGTGGCTTTGCGTAGCGGTGTAGCTTCCAGCCATTTGGAACATTTGTCCTGCATGGTTAGTATGCAGGTATTGTTGTTGCTTGATCTCAGTAGCGGACCCACCTGGTCTATGCTTACAGTGTGCCATGGGTCGTTCGTTGTGTGTGCTAACATTTGGCCTGGTTTTCTCTGCTGGAAAGCTTTGTACTGTTGGCACAGTTTGCATTCTCTGACGTATGATGCAGCGTCTTGCAGAATTCCGGACCAGTAGTATAGCTGCGATATGCGGGTTAGGGTCTTTGCGATTCCCAGGTGTCCGGCCGTTGGGTCGTCGTGTGCCTCATGTAAGATTCTTTGCCGATCTTCTGTGGGCACACATCTTTTCCAATTTTTGTTTATGCTGACGTAGTTATAATCGAGTCTGTGCAGTATATGTCGGTAAAGTTGGTCGTTTTTTATTTCGTAGTCTGGATGTCTGGTCGGGTCTTCATTTACTCTGCGCCATTGGTTGTTATACCATGTGCAATTCGTGAGTATTGAAGTCACATCGGTGTTTTGTCTAGATAACGCATCTGCTATTATGTTTTCGGCTCTTTTTCGGTACTTTATCGTAAAGTCGTACTGTTGGAGTTCTAGGGTCCATCGTGGTAGTCCTCTGGATGGGTTATCGATTTTGTTGAGCCACACTAGTGCTTGGTGGTATGTTATTAGCATGAAGTGATACCCTTCAAGGTAGCCTCTTAACTTGCGTATTCCCCATACTTCTGCGAGACATTATTTTTCGCTGACTGAGTAGTTTCGCTCTGCTGGCGTAAGCTATCACTTGTTCTTGTCCTTCGCGTTCTTGCGTCAGTACGGCACCTATTCCTTCATTGCTTGCATCGGTCTGGAGGACGAAGGATTTGTCGAAATCGGGGCAGGCAATTACTGATGTGTGTGTGTAAGTAGTTCCTTCCATTTCTCGAAAGCTATTTGCTGTTGGGGACCTCATGACCAACGGACTCGCTTCTTTAGTAGTCCTGCCATTGGGACCGTGAAGTTTTCTCACAGTTTAGGAGAAATCTTCGGAACCATGATGACATTCCTAGGATGCGTCTGACTTGCTTACGGTTATTCGGTGGTGCCATTGTGACCGGGCAGTGGGCCGGAAACGCCAGGGAGTTGGATGGTTCCTTCCTGATTCCTCTCAGTATAGTCCCTTCCACCTCGGGCCCCTCCGAAAGTCACCTTCCGGCGGCAGCGCAGGTTCTTCCTTCAGGCACCGGACTTCACTCTTTATCCTGTATTTTGTTGTATGGTTGCCAGGTGTTTTTGTTTATCCCACCAAACACCAAGGGATTGGATATTACTCCCAAAGGCCCGAAGAACGCCTCAGAGAGTCTCTGAAAATTATTGCTGACCGAATCTCGTGTCTGCGATTTCGGGTAGAGATTCTCCTCGGATCCCTGGAATACAGTAGGTTTCGCTCGGCGAAACCTACTGTATGTTTGCTCCCTCCAATAACTTCTTTAGCTAAAGACTCGCCCGTATTGAGCGCCTTGGCTCGAGTCGTGGCGCATCGGCAAGGGGACAGAATGGTTTCGCGAATCTTGATATGACTCCTTGAAAAGTTCTGATACGACTTAATGAGAAGGCTCGGTGGACCGCTTTATACAGGGCCGCGGTTTCACCTCCCCTTCAATTGTTTACAAATNATTTTTTTTTTACACAAACTTAATTTTTTAAATGCCGCCCTGAAAATCGGCCAAAGTTTGGGCGATATCGTCCTCGGTCAGGTTCAAGCTGCCCGCCGATGGAGGGGAGTGTTTGGCCTGTGGATTAGGCCGGCTTGCGGATGCTGCCGGTTTCACCATGTCGGTGATGGCTCTTATCTTGTCTGGGTCGGTCCGGAGTCCTTTTTCGTCGGCGAGATCGCCTAGGTACTTTAGTTGTCTCGTGCAGAATTTACATTTGTCTAAGTTCACTTTCAGGTTTGCCTGTCTTAGACGTCAGAATACTTCGGTCAAATGGGTCAGATGTTCGTTAAATGTTTTGCTTATTATGACCACGTCGTCTAGATAGCTGAAGTCGTAGGGTTCCATTTCTGGGCCGATAACTTTATCTAGTAATCGTTGGAACGTTGCGCCGGCGGAGTGTAACCCGAATGGCATGACTGTAAATTGTAATAAGCCTCGCCCGGGGACGGTGAAAGCGGTGACTGGTTTGCTTTCTGGTGTTAAGGGACCTGCCAGTATCCGTTTTTTAGGTCGATACTGGATAGGTATTTTGCTCCGTTTAGCTTGTCTAGTGTTGCATTCATTTGTGACAGCGGGTATGAGTCCTTTTCAGTGATCTTGTTAATTTGGCGGAAGTCGACACAAACTCGTGATTTGCTGTTTTTTTTTCTTAACGATGACTAACGGGGAGCTCCAAGGGCTGTCGGGTGGTTCGATGACTCCATCGTTTAGCATTTTCTGGATTTCTTCATCGATTATTTTCTGCAATGCTGGGTTTTGGGGTCGATATCTTTGTTTGACCTGCGTGTGATCTTCTAGTTTGATGTGGTGCGTGGCTAATTGTGTAAGACCAGTTATGTGAGAGAAGTACTCCTGTTGTTCGATTAGGAATGCCTCTAATCTGGATTTCTGGTTGTCGGAGAGATCTGGTGCTAGGCCGGTGGTTTCTTCAATGCTGTATGCGTCGTATGATGATGTGTTTGGTTGTATCGGCCAAACGGTCTGGCGGCCTATTGTTATTTGTAGGCCTATTTTCTTTGCCGTGTCCATTCCTAGCACCATATCATATGGTAGGTTTGGTAGTACCAGGAACTCGTGTCGAAATTTTTGTCCCCTGAGTATAAATTCGCCTTTCCAGCTGTGGGTGATATTCACCTTTCTTCCGTCGGCTACTGCCGCTGATACATATGTTTTCCTTCGTCTCCAGCCGTTCCTTTTGCAGATTTCTGCCGTTTGAGCGTTGATGAAGGATGTTATCGCTCCGTTATCGAGTAGCGCTTTGTGTTTGGTTCCGGCAATCTCGATGTTTAATTTGATTCGGTTGTCGACTGCGCTGTTGTTGGCCGGGAGGTCGGTGCTGGAGTCCCGGCCGTCAGTTCGTTTCCCGGCGGTTGACAGTTGCATTCTCGCGAAAGCTTGCAGTCTTGGCCGCAGTTTGAGCAGAATTTGCGTTGGGTCCGCGTGCACTCGTGTCTGGTGTGTCCTGTGCTCTTACAGCGCTAACAGTGCGTCCATTTATCGTAATTGTCCGTGGCTGCTACCTGTGTCTGCCGCGGTTGCCATGGCCTGGTGTTGGGTTGCCGTTCTATTTTTGGTTTGTCTTCTGCTATTTCTCGTGCCCTCTTTTTCAGAACTTCTTCGTACTCCTCGGCGAGGTCTAGGAGGTCTTGTGTTGTATTTACTTCCCTGCGATGAAAATGTGACTGGTATTCTGATCGTAGATTTTTGTAGATTCGGTTGAGTGTTTGTTCGGTGGTCATGCCTCCTTTTCGCCTGATCTCTGGGGTCGTGTCCTGATCTGATCGTCTAGTGCTTCTTCTGCGCCTCGGGGCAGGAACGCTCTTCGGAGAGCGTGTGTCAGCTGGCTGCATGATGTCCGGCATTCTTTGTTGTTTCGGGTCCATAGTTGGGCTTCTCCCCTAAACAGCTCTGGGATACCTTGTAGCATTTTTTGTTCTGAAATTCGGTATGCTCCCTGAAGTTCTTCGGTTCGTTCCAGGAACTCGTATAAGTTCTTCCCGTTGAACATGCAATTCCATTTTCGCATTTTTTCTATCGGTTGTTACGAGGCTACCCAATTTTCCTCAAAATAGAGAGGCGCGCATTCTATTAAGTATAAGTCAGTTGCCCGAAAATAACTATCGAATCCAAAGCAACGACAGTATCATCCTATTAAACCGAAAAAATAACAACGAGTGGAACAATCATCGAGAAATATTTTGGCTTATTCGCACGCCTTCCGCATCAAACTGCACTCTGCACCAAAACACGGAACCTACCCTTCCGTCAACATAGTGACTACCTCAGCACGTCCGATCAAGCTTCTAACAACAAAATCCAAAAACAAGGAAACCGGACCCTGTCCTCACGGGCATCTCAGAGATAAGATCTCGTATAAAAGCGGTACCAAGAAGCAGCGTCAGTCAGTAGTACAGAAGAATTTAAGACAGCGTGTAGAGCAGTCCCAGGAGCGAGGCTGGAGCTCTCTGAAGAGCTGGCCGTACCGTAGTAACAGTTGTGCGTTTCGGTACTCCGATATCCACGAGCCAACAGTAAAAAGAATGACAGCGCTGCGAATTTCGGACCAACGGGAGAATCTTAGGAAGCTCCAACCCTAGGGAACACCTCGGTTTGAAGGCGTTCACGTGCAGTTCATCGCAACCGGCAGGACGTAGGAGAGACGTCACCGGAAGTAAAGGCCTCTGCGAAGCCAAGGTACACGTCCACTTCAAAGAGTTCCACTCTTTCACTCTTCTACTCTTTTTCTCTTTTATCACTCTATTTCGAACCCTATTCCAAATTACTAACCCGCAATAGAATTCGGTAACTGCCTTCCGATAACGAACAACAAATTCTAACTCCTCAAGTATAAAATCGCAACTCATTAGTCGCCCTTCCTGAGTAAGGCAAAGCGCACCTTGCAAGCAAAGAATCCCGCGTCAGCATTCCGTAATTGATACGCGGATGTATCTCGATTACACTTCCGCGAGGCGCTAGCGCGCGGCCTACAATGTCCTTGTCTCCACTCGCGACGATCTGCTTAGCGCAGCACATTTCTGCACACCTTACCCCCATGGACATTGTACCCCTTACATCATAAATAGAACTGTTTCATTCAATACAAAACAACGACTTGATTCTCACGAAACCTTAAAACCCTCCTGTGTCCTCATTGCAACTTTCCAACACCCTTTGGGGACCAAAAAACTTATCGATCCCACCAAAGAGGTTTACCTAGCCGCTCGAGTTATCCTCTTCATATCTCCCAAATCATAAACTGGTTACGCATGAGCACGAGTGAATTTCTCTACCAACAGTATACCGCTCGGAGGAATCTACAAAATTCCCCCGGCTTCGCTAGCCACTCGGCCGCCACGTAACATTACGCTCGGAGAGAGGGGAGTAAGATTTCTTATAGGATCAGTCCGACCTCCCGAAGTTCCTCTACGATTGACAGAATCTCGTTATCGTGGCCCGTATTTTTGGCGGATGTGGAGAATATCAGGAGTTTCAACCGGTCCACGAGTTCGTTCGGATCCTCTCAATGGACGTAATCGATTGCCGCGTTTTCGGGTATCATGGTCACTGAACTCGGCAAAATTGGATACCCTCTGTCGGCCTTTAATCGCATGGGAAATAAAGAAGCGATAATATTCTTATACTTGAAACCCTTATTACCCATAATCGGTTTCGTCGATGCGTAATCGTGTTTATGCATTCGCATAAACATACATGCGCATTCATAAATGAGAGAATCGACTTGTATGCGTGCAGGTTCGTCTCGTAGTAGTTCTTATCGTCCGGAATCTGTTTGAATATCAGTTCGTAGATCCCCGAGTTCTGCGATACATGACACCGTTTATCAAGATATTGTCATCGCGATCCACCTTGAAATCCGAGTTGCCAATTTTCAGCCCATTGGCTCCATAATGATCGCTGTACACCGTGTCCATGACTTTCCGCTTATTGGCAATAAGCCGTAGGACGTATTCGCTGGCGATAGGCCCCAAATGGCGCATGGTGTGGTCTGGATCTGTCGACGCCTTTGCGGTTTCTCGACCATCTCGTAAATAGAGTCCTCGAGGGATTCCGTGGTATTCGTGAATACCATTTCATCCACGTTCGCGACTCGTATGCTATTCCCCTCATCCATCGGTAGGGGAAATATTCCATCGTCGTCGTCGTTTCCGTCGTCCACAGAAGATGGCTTTCGCAGAGGCTCGGAAGCGACGCGGGCTTATAAATGCGGCGATAAGGAGTCGACCTAATCGACGTGAACTAATCGTGCTGACTTGTCTCTTTGCTACTGGGGTCACTTATCGGCACAGGCGTCGATGACGCGCGAGAGTCACTTTGCATCGGCACGGGTGTTGACGCTGGCTCCGATGGGGTGGGGGGGGGGAGCTTCTCGAGGTGGTGATGACGGTAGTGAAAGGGGCGGTGCACTCGCGGGACTATCGGCAATTTTTGTCAACGGCTGCAGGACGGGGTTCAAGGTTTCTCGAATCATGAGTTCTCTCTCGACGTTCCCGAACTTCAGCGACAAGTGTTTTTTCCCAATGGCATCGCTGGTTTTGGCAATGGATTTTGTGATCTTTTCCATTTCGCAGGGCATGTTGCACGTTCGAGATTTGCGGCGACAACTCATCGTTGATCAGGGTACTACGACGTAATTGAACGCCTTTCGGTAAAGACCATTGCTAATAGGATTGTCTTTGTCGGTAACGAGAAACCCGTATTTATTGCGCCAACAGTGCGCGCAAAGTTCTTCGAACATCTCGAACGTCATTTCCATGTTGACGGGATCGTTGTATACATATTTCAGATTGGTACCGTTCTGTTTGAAAAGGACCAATAAATTGACGTTGTCACGCACAAGATGTTTCGGTATCTTCGCGTACGTTTGACACAGGTAGAAACAATCCACTCCCGAATGTCTTCCCATGGAGAAGTATTCTCTGATACATTCTTGTTTGTCGCAAGCCACGTCGTCGAATACTAACACGGAATTTGGGAGAGTCTCGCACGGCGGAAGGATGTCGCTATTGTTGGAGAGTGGAGTCCGAATATCCGTTACGCTACCTGTATTTTTTTTGGTATGATAAGTTGTGTATAGCTTAGACGATAGGACGTCCTCGCGGTGAAGCGAGTGCGAAAACAGAAGACAACATGCATCGACGAACATAGGCGCCTCGAGGGACACCCCAGATCGGGAGCACGGTGGCAGAGGAGCGTCGCCCCGCCGCCGCCCATGGGTGCCGGAGCCGCGCGGAGTGGGGCCTTGACGATCACGGCCGCTACCTGGGGAGAATCACCGCCCTTGGTGGACCTCCAGGACACCGAGGGAACACCGTCGCACTAGCCTAGCCCGAGGTTGGAGCGTGCAGTACATTTTTAGTAAATTTTGAGTAAGGTTTAGTAGGTTTTCCGTTCGCGTTTTTTCTCCGGATAACCTGTCGCCGGGCCGCGCGCCACGCGGTCGGCCCTTCCGCTATCTAATCAGCCAGGATCCCGCGTGATCGGCTTCTTTCGTTTCTCTCGGCCTAGTCTCGTGTGAGTGGCCATTTTCCGAATTTGTCTGCCTAGTCTCGTGTGAGCGGCCTAATTGTATTTTCGCAACCAAAGTCTCGCGTGAGCGGCCCTTTTATATTAAAATATCTCACTGTTGCCTCTCTCCTCGGTCAGACCAGGAAGCCGTGTCGAACCGAACTTAAGGATGTTATCTTGAGCGATCGACATGTTAATTCCTGTTTTTGCGAAGTGCAAACTTCGTTTATTTATTTCAATTAATTTTCGTGAAGTGCTAACTTCGTTCATGTAAAGTCCCGTTTTCGCGAACTGCGACCCTTTATAGTCTAAAATTCCGTTTTGCGAAGTACGAACCCCTCTGTAATTCCCTCCTTTCGAGCTGGAAATTTCTCGTGGGACCGTGCCTGCCTTCGATTTGATAGTTCCATTTATGAATTGTAGAAACTGAAGATTCCCGATTGAATCACTTGACGAATTTTAGTGATCTCGATCCGAGCAAAATTAAGTCGAATTCTAATCATTTCCGAACAAATTTAAACGAACTGTACTGTAATTTAAATGAAACGTACTGAATTTGTCATGTATCCGAAACCCTTGCTTATCTCGCGTAACTTATTTGCGCCGACCATTTTGATATTGCTGCCTTAATTGCCGAAACCTTTAATTTATTTTGCTTGCGTATTTGATAGACTGCCCGTTCGTTCACCTTTAAATATTTTCTTCGCTATTGTAATTCATCTTGGCCGATTTGATTTAGTTCCGGGTAGGTATTTCTGCGCGTGCGATTCCTATTTTTCGCATTATCTTTGATTTAATTAATATTCTTGTCCCGTAGTCGATCCCAACCTTACAGTCGAAAATATAGTCTCGCATAATTTTGTTTGGACTTTTGTCTGTCTGAGAGACGTTTCTCTGTCGTGCGCCTCGCCCAGCGCCTCGTCCCTTCGAGCGCGAGCGCGCGCTCCGTCGCCCGGGCCGGTACCGGACTGTGGGCCCGCCCGTGGCCATTTTGAAACCTTTGTTAAATTCTTTTTATTTTCGAATAAATAGGTTATTAATTTAATTCCGCCTCTGGTTTTGCTTTCTCGGAATGACTCCGCCGTCTCCGCGATCGCTTGGACGTACTGAGCTAGCCCGGTTAATTTTCGTCGTCGGCGACGCTGCAACACGTCTCGTATCGCTATCTTCCATTTGATTTTCACGTGTCTGAAACTTTAGGATAAGTTTCGCTTTCCGTTAGTTGAGGGACCGACTCTTCGGGTCTTACGCTGGTGCGAGTCCGTGGGTGGGTAGGAAGGGTCATCGCTGGTGCGTGGGCTCCCGTACGTTGGTGCCTGGTACCCCGACGGATTGTGCCCGTGCGGTTCGGGTCCCGGATTGGCCCTTTGGAAGGCCTGGCGCCCAAAAATTTTGTTGCTGCTGTGCGAATACGAGACAGAGATCCCACTTTCAACTTTCTTATTTGTCACTTCACCAGAGGGTCGAAACATTAATTGCCAGGATTTTGTTCTGGGAGTCATATAATAAAATAACGTCACAATGTAAAATAATCAATATCGTCTATCGGCTGTAGTATTCTACCCATGTGCTAGTACTTTGGTTGGTGCTGCGGGTCGTATGAAATTGATGCGGCTAACAAGACCATAACCGAGAGAATGATATACTTCAATAACAAAGTTGCTAGCAATCCGCTGTTACTGTTGCAAGATAACGGTAGCACGTTAAAATGCGAGGTTTGGTGTTATTATGCAATCGATTTTGGGAAACAACCCAGCAACATCGGTACCGTCTTGAAGTTCGCGCCGAATCGCGGCATCCTGATGCCTCGTATCTGGCACGTGTCGGACGGACCGGTAAACATCACCAAGGTGAACATACTAAGAGTGGAGAGCAACGTAACCTCCGGTTCGAACAGCAATAACCAGTTGGTGCGCTCCATTCATGAGTTCTCACCTCGAGTGCCTCCGGGGTATAAAATCACTGGAACTACGCCGCAGTTCATCTGCCTTCTGGTCAAAGTCAGAGTCACCGACCAAAACAGTAATCTCGTGAATTTTCGCAAAGAAGAGATCACCGTGAGTCTGCACGTGAGGCGATGAGAGTGAGCACTATCGTAGCATGATAGTGTACGATGATAACGCTATGATTGAAAGTGCACGCGACCCGCGAAAGACCGTCGAATTCGGAGCTGTGGCAACTATCTCTCGAGAACATACGGTTCCTCAGATTGTTGGAATTGAAGGTGTTTTAATAGTGGAAGATAACATCAAAATGAGCGATATACTGAACATTGCGCGTGCCCCGGCATTTGACAATCGAAGTTCACGCGTACAGTCCGTACGTCAACACCAATTTCGGGAAAAACGATGAAATAAGAATTTTGATTCAACTTCAGAACCTTTACACGTTTCCCTGCGACAGTTCTCTATACGTGGAATTAAAATTAAGCCAGACCCCACTCGCGAAGAAGCAATTTCTGCTCGCGACATGGGGCAATACTGCGTAGCGTATCTATTCGACGAAATTCGTTACGAGATTAACGGAATTGAGGTGGATCGCTGCAAAAACGTCGGAATCACTACCACTTTGAAGAATTACGGCATCGGTACGGATCACACGGCGTTTTGCGAACCGTTGCGTATGCTGTTGGGAATCCTTGAGGATTATCAACGAATCGTCATCAACGCTCATCAAGAGTTGGTTCTCATACGATCGCATACTGATATCCATTCGGTGACCGCCCAAGTGGACGATCCAAAAATTGGCGGTGGAAGAGCGCAAGGTGCAATGGAGAGTACCACATGTGACTCTGGACGAATTGATGAGATTGGCGTTTCTTCGAATATTCGAGAGCGGTAGATCGCTCAGCATGAGTCTTCAATCGTGGGATCTCTACGAGTATCCTCTACTACCGATAGCAAAGAAACACACGTGGACCGTGAAGACCGCTACACAACTGGAAAAACCGAGTTTCGCTATTTTTGGGATGCAGACTGCTCGTAAGAGCGACATGACGAAATCTCCTGCCCAATTCGACACGTGTTTTCTCACAGACCTACGTCTCTACCTGAACTCGGAGTATTATCCATATGACGAGCTGAATGTGGACTTTGAGAAGAAGTTTGCGATACTTTACGAAATGTTTGCAAAGTTTCGCAAGTCGTATTACGAATTGTCGGGAAATGTAACCCCGATGATGGATATCGCTAACTTCGTGGAATACGCTCCATTGATCCAGTAATACCATTAAAGAGTGTGGACATCAATTGCTCCCGACTAAAGGACTCCATCAAGAGTGCTTCCGTAGACGTCAAAATTGCTTTTGAGTGCAGAAAAGATGTCCTCAATAATACAGCGGCGTACTGTTTAATTATTCACGATCGTATCGTAGATTATAATCCTCTGACTGGAGAGGTAAGAAAGATTACGTAGTTAATAGATAACTAATAATTTCTAATAAGAGAACTAATCGTTGCATGCATATCAGCGTGAAGTAAATCGCATACTAATGGCCATTGATATTTGTTTTTATTGACCTCCTCACCCCGACCCATATAGGCTTCCAAAAATAATTTAATGCGTCATTCATTCTCACTAAGTGATACGAGCGAAACGAGTCAATCGCCGGCTTATTAGGAGTAATTCTCGAGATGAGAATTATTCACGGCAATGAATCTCTCGTTCTCTGTGCTAATTGAAATCGTTGGAAGGGGACTCGATGTCGCGGGGATATAATGAGGGTGTTGAGCGCGCCAAAGACATTCGTCTTTAAAAGGAAACAGATTTATAATAGAAATGGACGCTTACAATTCATACAATTCAGCCTATGGGGAAGTGTGGTTCCCCGATGAAGAAAACACGGAGGACTGGGGGAATCGCTGGGTGTCATTGCTCCAACGTTTATATAGGGAAGTAAGTTCTCCTATCGTTGTCTGAGTGGTGTCGATCTCGACATCTAATTGATTGTAATAAATTTTGTTTCTCAGTCAGTTACAATGCCCAGAATTTTATCGGAGCTCCCGGGCATGGAAGAAATTGCAGAGAACAATCAACAGAAAGTGGACAGATTCCTTTCTGGTGGGTCCGTATACGGAGTGGCACTTAACTATCTTGCTTGCTGCAAAACAATAATATTACTTCATGAAGAGCATTGGTTATTTTATTATTAATCACATATTTGTATGCCATTTTTAGTAAAAAAAAAAACATTTTTTATGCCATGCTAAATCTTTTATTCCTCCTCCTCCTCCTCCTCCTCGTCCTCGTCCTCCTCGTCCACCTTCTACTCCTCCTCCTAATCGATCCAAAACGCTGTTACGGGAGTAGACCCTATTTTTTCTAAGATCTTATACATCCGTTAGTTCACTAACCTCAGACAGGGCTGCCGATTCGAAGGCGCAATTGTGCAGAATCACCAGGACAGTAACCGGTGCTTGACCGCGCACGGCGGCACCTTGAGCAAAGGTCCGTCGACCCCACGGCGATCGACGCTCTTTTTGACAGTACATAAACACTCGAAAACAGCGTCGATCGAGCTTGGAAGACGTTTGACCATTGTTCGGTAAAGACGTGTCCTCGGGACTTCTCGACTGTTAGTTCTCTGTCTCAGTCTAGGGAACAGATCGGACTGAGGTAGCGATAGTCACCATACTTCCTTACGGAGATTGAAACAGGACGTTTGTCGCGCAATCGGAAGATAGACTCGGGACGATTCGCGATTCTAGGACGTAAATTTATTTCCCAAGTACCCATAAATTTTAAATTCATTCTTAACGAAGAAGATCGTTCCTCGCGAATTATCCTCTATCGCGTCACTCTCAATCTTCAATTCGTATTTAATAAAACTTTGGCTTGTATCTATTGTAAATTGTTTTGTTGTTAATTATACTTAGTCTACACTTTCTATTTCATTCATTTGAAAAGCCTCCATCCAGTCTTTCCTGAAGTACGACCACGAGGGTACGAATCAGTAAGAGGTGCAAAGCACTTTAAATGAGCAACACACCCCCGATAAGGACATCTCAGCCGCTGGAGATATTCTTTTAAACGTTCTCTCTGTATCGTTTTCGGCGTTAATCTTAGAAGAGCATACTCGGGATTCAGAACCATCGGTCAAACCTTAACGATCATTTTTCTTCCCGAATCTCTCACTCTGAATTTCGTTGTAGAAATTCCGAACTGTCACTGCTGGCTCCGATTACGTAACAAATTGTGGCGCAACGGTGGGATCTGTTCACATTTCCATTTGAACACCTTAATTCACCTTCTTTTTGAAATTTTCACATCCTACTCCACTTCAAGGCAAACTAAGGAGACTGCACTTCGGATCAATCCTCCCTATCGTTACATTGAAGATCCTCACAGAAAGACCTAAGTAGGCTGCGCTTAGATTCAGTCCTCTCAATTGCGACTTCTGCCCCTTCCCTTCAAAGCAAACTAAGGAGGCTGCGCTTCGGTTCAGCCCTCCTCATCGTTATCCTGATTTATCTTTCACGTTGGAAATTAAGGTACCAATATATCGTATTACGCAATTAACTTTATAATTGAGAATCTCGCTCTTATTGTTTCAATCCTTAAATCATGTCAACCTCTACGAATAGACCACCGAAGGTACACTGGCATTCGGCGATGGTTTCCTCCTGTCCGTACTGCCCTCTCCGGCCGCGCGGCTTACTAGCGGCGCGAACAGCGCGGAATTTGAATCGTTCGAGGGGCAGAATAGATTTCCTAAAGAAAATAAATATTTATAAACATGTTATGAAGGAAACGGGAAGGACGGGGAAGGGGAGAAAGAGATCCGGAATTCGAAAACACAATCTTTATTATTCTACGTAACTAATCTACGTTCCTGAATCTACGGGCTTAAACCTACTTTCTCTAGTCTGGTCGCGCGAGCGGCGGGGCCCTAATGGCGGACGACGGGCGCATCATGGCGACGGGCCGAGGGGGTGGCTCCGGATCGGCCTGCTCGAGGCCGGGAGGACGAACCCGCGGCGGTGTGGATTCCGGGCGGCGGTGGGCGGACGGCGGCCGGTCGATAGTCGGAGGAGCGGCCGGGGCGGTTGAAGTCGTAGGCGGAGGGTCGTGGCACACGTGCTCGTTACGGTTCGTCGGGCGGAAGTCTGCCTAGCGGGCTCCGTCCCGCTAGGCCTTCGGCCGTCTTCGGGCTGGTTCGGTGGCGCTCAGGCGCGCCGGCGCGGTGGCGTCGGCGCTCGGCCGCGCGCCCAGTCCGGCAGCTCCAGGGCCTGATGGCGCCACCGGCTCGGTGGCGCGTCGTTTAAAGGACGTGACGGGCTTGCCCGTCACAAACAACAATAATGAACGAAAATTATTTAAGTATTACTGTGGAGTGTCCCTCACCCACATAACGTAGTTTTTGTTAAATGATTATTTATAGAATTTCTCAAAGAATATAATAAAACATGTTTTATTCAAAGTTAACAAGTTTCTTAGCGATTCAATTGTTCCATTCTCTGAACCAAAGTTAGAATATTATCTTACTTTAAAAAAAAATAGTTTGTTAATATTTATACAGTGAAATGCCGTAGGAAAATTTAAGATGCATCCACTTTCGGACATAGGAACGAAATCGTGATTTCATGTCTTTTATATATATGTTCTACACCATTCTTCGTATTCCTCGAATGAATGGATACCTGTAAACCATTACATAAGCATGTAAATGAGCACCCGTAAATTTCAGAAAGACTTTTCTTTCCCAAGTTTATTATAAATGCAAATCTGAGTAACTTTTATGAATTGAATTCATTGGAAATAGGTATCCAAACCGTAAAACACCATTGTCTATTTTGTATTTGAAATAAGAACAATAAACTATATTGGATTTCCAATTTTAACAAGATTTTGAATCTATTTCCATTTGAAATTAAATACTTCCAGGGAAATGAGTATTAGAAAAGAATCGATCAGAATGATATTTGTTCTATCAACTGAATCAACTCTCGAAAACGTTAAACAACACGTATAACTCGAAATAGCCACTTTCGCAAAAACTGATGAAATTAAATTGTTTACTTGCATTATAAATACACAGACGAGACAAAATCACGAGTCCGAAAAAAGCATGGACAGTAAAGGGTTAAAGTTATGAGCATACCCGGCCAGGAGCCGGACCAGGAGGCAGGAGCTCTAGTGACCCTGGCTGCCACCGACGAGGCGAGGCGTGGATGCTACGCCCTCGCCGGAGTACCTGGGGCTTACTCAAGGGTCCGTCCCCGGGTGAGCCAGGATCCCCCGGAGGGGAAAACATCGGGGGCCCAGAGAATCAGGGCCCGACGGGACCCGACGAACCACCGCTCGGTACGGCCGTGGCATCGCCGGTGGCTCGATGTGCGCCAGGCGCGCAACGCCGTTGCCCAGCAACCACGCACGGAGATCGCGCCGCCGCAACCCCCTGCTCTAGGAATCGGGCCGGCGTACGCCGATATCGCCGAAAAGCTGGTGCTAAGGGGCATCTCAACCAATCAACGGCGCCGATTGGGATTCGGACTGGCCGCCCGAAGCCCTATATAGGACAGCGCCTAGAGAGCCCCGATCTTCTCTGCCTACGATCGTCGGACCGAGTGGACCTGCGCCTGATAGTTTTCTGCAATTATCTTATTGTCTCCAGTTTGAAGACCCGAAGACCTTCCCGGCTCGTCGAGGGACTTAGCCGAGGCGCCGGCGAGCGGCGGCGAATTTTCTCTAGCGAAGTAAGTGCCACGTGCTCATTCGAGGACCCCTTTTTGATATTTGAGAAAAATTAGAGTCTTCGAGTAACTTTGCGAAGTCGTAGGGCCAGGATCGTGTCGCACCGGTGAGCGGAAGCGTACCGCGTAGTCGGACTTCGTGAGTCTCACGCGGGCAATCTTCCGGTGTGCCCTGGTGGGGCCTGCGACTCGCGAAAATCGGATTTTGAGTTAGCCTCTCGGGAAGCCGTGGGGTTCCTCGAGTGGACACAAGAGCGACTTTTCTTGTTTTCTTCGAGTCGTGTCCCGTAATTTTCTCCGTATCACGATTTTCTTTGTAATTTTCTGTCGCGTCCCTTTTGATTTAAAGTGCGCAGTTCGAGTCCCCTTTTCTATTGTCTGGCCGTGAAATTCGAGTTTCTTTGTAGTTAATTTTCTTTGTCTGGTGGAAGTTTGTGAACGGTTTTGACTTCCGCCGAGACTAATTTTCGAGTCTAGTAGAGTCATTTTTCTCACAGCGGTTTGTGAATGGTTTGGGCCCGCGGTGGGAAAAGTGCCATTTTCGAGATTTTGAAGTGATCGTCCCCCGAAAATTTGTGAATAGTTTTGGTTTTCGGCGCGGAGATCTTGTAATTGTGTAAATTTAGAGTCCTTTGTCACGGCCAGAAGTCGAGTCGTAGGCGCGCTCATTATCGTTCCCTCGGGGTCGGAGGCGGAGAAGCCGCGCGGCGACCACGTGGTCGCCCGCGTCCGCGACCCATTTTGTTTCCCCGTAAAACCCGCTTTTGTTCCGGTGTCAGTTGCGATTTTTGAGTTTGTTTCGCCAAATTGTGATTTTTGAGTTTCTTTTGCGACACCCTTTTGAGAGTACTTTTGCGACTCGTCCGTTGCGTAAATCTTGTATAACGTTGCGGAAATTTTTAAGTCAATTAGTCCATGAACGCGAGCGCAAATGTTTGAATTATTAAAATGGTATTTTGATTGCGTGCGATTTGGAATTTAGGTGACCCATATTGTTTATTATAGCGAACCTGTTGCGTATTTTTAGTGACTTGAATTATAGAATTGTTTTTGCATTGTGGCCAATCGGAGCCCGCGGAAATAGAGTTTCTGAGAGTTGACGAACCCTCGAATCTGTGTCGAGCGGCGCCCCTTTTGAATATTTCGCGTTAAATTGTCTTTCCCGGCGATAAACCGAGAAAATTATTGATTTTCCTAAGATATTTGATTTTCCACCAATTTTCTATTTCGTGCTCTAAATATCTCTCGCCTAATTGTCTCGCGAGAATTACCTTTCTAATTTAATTATCTTTTGGGCGGCCTTCCGCCGAACCCTATTTTCTTGTCACATTTCTGTTTTCTCTCCGTTCATTTTGTTAATCTAATTGTCTTTTTATTTCTATTTATTAGAATAAATTTGTCACAAATTGATACCAGATTCGAATTCGTTTTTCTTTTGAGTAGGAGTGGCTGAATTCCCCTGTTTCCTCGAGCCTATGATAAATTCCCCAAATTTGTTGAAGTTTTCCCCTTTGTCCCCCGCATCTTGGTCTTACCCTCACCCTCTCCGAACCTTGGCGCGTGCGCGCTCTGAGCTAGTCGGCCGCGCCGCGACGATCGTCGAGGCGGAGATCGTTCGAGCCTAGTCGTTTGAGTCAATTTTGAGTTTGTCGAGGTTTGTTCGAGAATGCTGAAATTTTGAGTTGTTGAGATTTTCGAGAGTTGAGAGTTTGCCGTTGAGAATTTTTGGTCTCCGGGGAGGCCTGGCGCCCAACTTAGTGTCTCGTTCCCGAAACCGGGAAAAATAATTTTGAGTGGCTCGAACGGATCCGCCTAGACGATCGGGCGAAGGTGACGAGCAATCGTCCGGGCGCTGCGGGCCCGGAATTTTCCCCCTCCCGTCGTGTCTCTCCTCGACACGACACTCCGATTAATGTTAATTCGTCACACTAAATACATTAGGTACACAACATTTGCTAGAAGGGATTCCGAATGAACTTGAAGCTGGGATTATGAAGTGTAAAACTTGTATAGAAAATAAAATGCATAATTTATCGTTTAGAAATACTAGAACGCGAACAAAAGATATTCTAGAAATTATACACACTGATGCCTGTGGTAGTTTTAAAACCGCTGGGTTAAACGGAGAAAGATATTTTGTTTCCTTTATCGACTATTACAGTAAAGTAGCTAAAGTTTATTGTATTAAAACGAAAGACGAAGTTTTTGATTGTGTAGTTAAATTCATTAACGAATCTGAAAATTTAACGGAAAAGGGAGTAAAAATAATTAGATGCGACAATGGAAAAGAATATTTGAATAATCGGTTTTATAAATTTGCAAAAGAAAAAGGTATTGCTATAAATAATTGTCCCGCATACGTACATGAATTAAATGGTACAGCAGAACGGTTCAATACAACGCTAATGGATATGGCGCGTTGCCTATTAGAAGAGGCACGAGTACATAAAAAATACTGGCCTGAAATTTGGGCAGCAACTTACTTAAAAAATCGTTCTTTAGCAACCGCTATAGAAAAGAAAACTCCGTATGAAAATTCTTAAAAAAACGGCCAAATGTTGAACATTTACGATTGTATGGGAGTAGAGTGTTTGTAAGAAAGCCAGAACAAAAAAAGATCTTCGAAGTGGGATAAGAAAGCAGATATGGGAATTCTGATAGGTGATAGTGACGTTGGATATAGAATCCTAGTAGACAACCGAATAATAGTTGCGAGGCACGTTGATATTGTCGAAAGAGATATAAGATGTATTGGTATTGATAATCTTGATGAAAGTGATCACGATCATTATAATGAAAGTAATACTAGTTCGGATACGGATTCAGATGACGATGCGTTTAGAAGTGCGGATGAAACCGAAAAAGTTAAAAGTAAAGAAAAGAAAAACGACACCGGAAATGGAAAGCTAAAAACTCCACGTAGATCTACACGTGAGAAAAAAAGTCCTATAATACCTGATTTTTCCTTTGTCCTTTATTCCACTGACGATAAAAGAAAATAAGCCAAATCTTATCCCTATCAATTCACTCCAAAAAATTGAAAGGAACGGAATTCAAAGGAATTTAAAAATACGAGAATAAGAATAGAAGCAAAGGAATTTAAAAGTACAAGAATAGGAATAGAAGCAAAGGAATTAACTAATCCGAGAATTGGAATAGAAGCAAATGAATAGGAATTTGAATACTCTTTGTGGGATTGAAACAAATTTTTTATTTACTGAAATTGCAGGGATAACTGATTAATGCATACATTGCACGAAATTATTATATCACGTCGAATTTTTTAATCCGACTTCATAACTTTGCATCTTGTTAGTAAATTAACTTGACGTTACTTGAGACGAATTTTAGCCCTACTTTGAACCTATATAACTTAAGTAAGATCTCTTTTATTTCTATTTCACTGTATGAGTTCTGCTTTCGACCTTGTACATCCTGCTAATGTAAAAGGGGCATCTGAGGGAGTCAATCTCTCAAACTCGATGCACCGAATCGTTTGAAATTTGACCACATAAATGTGGAAGCCCTAAGGAAGGTTCTGACACCATGATATTTTGTAACAAAAATTATTCAGATATGTATGAACAAATTAAAAAAAAATGTTTATTTCATGTATGTCAGAACTTTCTTTAGGGCCTCCATATTCACGTGGTACAGTTTCAAACGATTCTGTACACCCAGTTTGAAAAAAAAATTCATAAACGAAACCTCTTCGATGCTACTTTTTGATCACTTTAAATTCAAGTGGACCCGATAGAATAATACTCGAGGAGAATTATATAAATTTATAGAAGATTTATGGAAGAGTTGCTTATATCTTTCTACCGCTTAAATCGTATCACTACTGGTCTTCTCGCCGCAGTAATAAAAAACCACTAGTTCGGAAAATGGCGAGAAAACTAATAAGGTTACGATTTAGGCGGTGGCACGATATAGGCTCTCCTTTGCTCCTCTCTCCTTAACAGTTTTTGACATTGCTAACATATTTCTTTAAGTATGTCTTCTTCCATCTCGTTGATATTATTTATCTCCTCTAATGTGTTCGTCTCTTCAAGGATTAATATTTCTTGAAGAGCCTCGGTCTCCTCCACGGTCCCGGTCTCCTCAACTGCTTCTGTCTCCTTCAGTGTCTCCGTCTCCTCCAATGTTTCCGTTTCCTCCAGTGTCTCCATCTCCTCCAATGTTTCCGTCTCCTCAAAGGTTTCCGTTTCCTCAACTTCATTACGATCGGCAGGATTGCCTAAAGGGTGCCTACTTTTTTTCTGCGGTTCTGTAAAGTAAAATTTGTATATCATTAGGAAAGTTTTTTTTTTAATCGTATAACATATTATACATTAATAAGGAAAAGTGTATTAGAAATATAAGTTTTTTGGCCTAGTGTAGATGCGATAAGAGGAAAAATTAAGACATTGTTTTACAATCTTAGTTCAATAACAAATTATCAAATACTCCAATGTTTAGGTTGGCTCAAAAAGTGGCATTAATTCCTGCTGATTTTTTGTGAAGTTTAAATAGCATCACAAGCGCTTGATCGTTTAGTTACTTCTCTGAATAGTACAAATAAATGTACTTACTGTTATATATTTCTTTCAGTTGAGCGGTTTTCTTAGTTATGTATCTGTTTGTTTTGTCAGCTTCGTCTTCAGCTTGAAGTGGAGTCATTTTCAATTCTCAAATCAGAAAGTAACGGTACATTTCTGTAATGAAAAGTAAAAGAATGTCACATACACATGCAATACGTTAACGTGCACGTTTAATTCAATGCCTTAACTGCACGTAATTTATTAGGATCCAAAGCTCCTTCTGGTTTCATGGCCTCCCGATTTCTATTACTACCACGGCCTGTTATTGTACTTGCGGCTAGTACATCATAACCGAAGACTGCTACCAAAATATTTCGAACGAATTTTTGCTTCGACGATATCTTCACATTATAACCTGCTAATTCATATGCATCCTTGTAGATCCACACTCCATGTCCTAAATGAATCTGAAATAGAGAAAAAATACTTTAAATACTATACGAAGACAAGAAGATTCAGAACAATCATTCTTACAATCATAAATAGTTATTTTAGTTACTTACCCGGTCTAAACTTTCGTGGCTAATCGGCGCAAATGGTCCTTCTTTATTTTGTTCTTCGAGAGTATTTTTCAATTCAGAGAACATTGCTGAAGAAAAAAGAATATTGAACAGTTTTAAAATAAGAATTCCAACAACAGAGTTATGTCCGCCGCGAAAAAAAATTCATTGAACCAAAGTAATATTTCTTTGAATAGTACCGAAGAAATATTACATTCAATTTATTCGAGTTTATTTAAATCAAATAATTATTCTTTAAATTAACCAAATCTTTGGTACTATTAAAAAAAAATATTTTTCTGATTCAATAAATATTTTTTCTTAGTGTTGTGACATGGCATTTCTGAGAGGGAAATGCCGTCACAAAAACGGCGCTATGCTCTGCCCTTCTACACCGGCCACAAGGAGCCAGGGGTCCAGGCTGCGGTGACTGGAGGGGTCAGAGATGGTGGGGGCGATTGGCCCTATTTTATTTGGTTTCTTTAATAACTTGTTTTGCTATGATGCAATTTCCTTATCGTACCCAGGGCGCGCGAACTCGAGAAAGCGTCCAAGTGGTATAGAACGAGAACCCCTTCATTTAGTAATCTTATTTTTGATAGTTAGTATTAAGGGGAATTAGTCGACCCGAGGAACCTTTTCCGTACCTCCTGCCGAAACGTGGAATTTAAATTATTTTATCGGGAACGTCGGATTCGACTAACTCCTCTCTCTCTTTCTCCAGTGGCGTACCTGGAAGAAAATATGAGCCGACCATTTCGGTACTTTTTTCTTTTGCATCCCTTGGGCCTTAAGCCATATTAGGCAGGGGAATCGTCATATTTTAATTTAATCCGCTAGAAACAGAGAATAGCCGTTTCTAGGCCTCGCTCGCTATCGATACCTATAAGCGCGACGGACAGGCTCCGCGTGCGCGACGCTCGACCTCCGAGGGACGACCAAAAACACGGCGTCAGGGCCGTCAGGACCTCGGCGGAAGGAAGCGGCGGCGGGACACCACCAGGGCGACATCCCGATCATCACCAAAGGGCGAACTCCCGCGACCCAGGGCGACACCGGCCTCTCCCCTCGGGCCACCTGAACAGCAGGGGTCGGACCTGCAGAGGCCGCCGGATGCCGGACCTGCGGGGGCAGGGCCTCAGTTCGTCCTAGCGGCGTGAGGAGGCCCGCCCGCGGGGAGGGTGCCGACTTCCCGGCCAAGCGCCGGACCGGCGGGCAGGAGCCCACCTGCGAGGCCCCGACCATCGCCGACACCCTCGAGGAGGCGCCTCTGTGTCCCCGAGGAACCCGTCCGCGGCCAAGGATTGGCGCAGCGGACGGGCCAAAAAGACCCACGATAATTTGGATTAAGTGGCGCCTTGGGGACCACCGAGTCCATCCAGGGCGACCTCCTCGAGGGAGGGACATCTGGGGCCACGGCTCCGATCGAGCCCCAGGTCAACCGGGACCAGCCCAGGACGAGGGACGCCTCGGGAGGAAACATCATCGGGCCCGAGGGAGAGGAGGCCCTCACCGGTGCCGTCCCTGATCCTCGCGCGCGGCGCGAGCCGGCAGCCCGCCGGCCCCCGGGGACCCCCCGTCCCGGGAGCGCGCCGACCGAGGATTCCCACCGGGGAAGCAGAAACAGCGTAATTGGGTCAACGGGAGGAAAATTAGTCCAATGGGACCCTGCAAACGTCATCGGACCATGGAGGAGGAACCCGAACAAAACGGGCCGCCGGACGCGGCCCGCTCTTCCTGGTTCCTGAACATTGGCCGCAGACGGACCACACCGCACCGCTACCGCCATCACCTCTCGCCGCAGCCACCCCGAGAAGGACCAGCGACCCGGAGGACCATCGTCGAGCCGGAGCCGGTAGGCCGAAAGGCAGACAGGTAACCGGGGCCCGGGCCCGCACCGCGGATAGACCCCTTCCTCCCCCCCCCCCCGTAGAAAGCGTTGAAACATTAGTTCGCGTTCCCCTAGAGGAGGCCGTTTGTCGCACGAGGCAGCGAATGGCCGCGCCAGGTCGCGGTCGCGCGGAGCGATCGCGCGGGCATGATCGCGGGGAGGACGGGAATCGGGTGTGGGGCCGGGGAAACCGGAACCTTAGCCAAAAACTTGGCCGATTGGGCCTACCGCGCGGCGAGTCGTTTTCGGGAGCGTATATGTCGCGAAAATTCTTTTCAGGGAATTAAAGAAATAAAAGAGCCCCGCGAGTAGAGTAGTCTTCCTTTTGCGGCCCGGATCGTGTGATCCGGACCCTGCACGTCCCTTGCAAGCTCCTCCCCGAGCCTCTTTTCTCTCAGGAAATAATCCGTAAATTCTCGAGGCCGCGAACCAGGAAGCCACGAGGCGGCCAGAAGGCCGTCCGTGTCACCCGGCGCGCACGCGCCTTTCCTTGTCCTTATCCCTCGGGGCCGAACGGTCCGTTTCCGCATTGCGTAGTGCGGCGCAAGCGCCGCGTTGCGAAAGGCGTATGTCCCTTCATTTTACCACTCTATTTCCTTGTCCGGCGAAATCGCGACGATTTTCGGCCGAAGACCTCTCTTTCCGTAATTTTCTATCTTTGTCGCCCCCTCGGCAACTAGTGTTTGTCTCCTTTCCGAGTTCGGAGCGATTTTCGCTAATAATTCATTTCGTTTTGTTTCTTAACGAAATACTTTTCTTAAAAAGTTATATTCCTTCGGTCTAAGCTTTATTCGGAGATCGTTTCGGAAATATTACGATATTTCCCAATATCCCTTTTCAATTTCTTTCATTCTCCAGGACGACTCTCGAAATTCTCAGTCCCTCGAGACTGTCCTGACGTCTTATCTCACGCACGACTTAAAGTACGATAGTCCCTTCGATTAAATTTCCTAAGTTCCTCTCTTGCCTGCATGGTATGTTTCCTTCCCTTTGAAAAGATCGGAAAACCGATCATTCCTCGTTCAATTTAGAGTTTGTCCCTATCGCAGTTATTTGCGATTGAAGCTCCTTTTCGAAATAATGAATATTTCTCAGTCCCTTCAGCGTTCCACTTAAAATCAGTTCGGTTCGCGTATAATTTAACATACTACCCCTCCATTTCCTACCTCATTTTATTATCGTCATTTTGTATTATTGTACCTCGCAGATAATACTTTCATTTCCGATCTGTCGTTTCTAACATTCCTACGGAGAGCTCAGCTGATGCTCCTTTTCTGAAATTATTCTAAGTCTCTCGCGCGAGCTATCTCCTTTAAGATCGCGACTCGTCAAAAGTTAAGGTGATGTGAAATACCCCTCAAGTGAGTCGAATCGAATACAACGCTATTTTTGAAGGGTATTGGACCGATCGATTTGAAACTTGGGTACATGACTCGTAAGCACCTCCAATTTGTCCTGACACTTT
>NW_019394882.1:0-31500 GCF_000612105.2 Orussus abietinus | reverse complement strand
AACTAAACATGTCACTGAGATGTTCAACAAATATTTTAGAAATCTTCGAATGAAATCTACGAGACATCTTAAAAAATCTGTCGCTTGAGATATTTAGCAATGATTAGAAAAAAAATATTTAGAAACTATTCTATGCTACTAGGGTATATATATAGAATGACATCACTTTAATGGCTGCCAGTGTATATATTTATAGAATCAATTGGGTCGTTATCCGTAAAACGGTAACAATTAGAACATCGCTATGCTTGCAACCGAATTTATTTACATTACGGTTTAATAATTATAGGAGCTCATCCCTAGCCCAGGCCTTTATCGATCTGGACCAGCGCCCGAGAAATGTTCTCCTCTTCAGGAAGTGTCCACCTCAATTCAGAGAAACGCCATTAGATAACGTAATTCCAACGTCATCTACAATATGGAAAACTATTTGCAGTGCAGTCACCGAGTACCGAGAACTCACTTTCACAAGAAAAATTCAATGCGAACTCACCGTTATGGATAAGCTAAAATGCCTAACCTAACCTAAAAACACGTACTTGTCAGGTATTTTCCTCACGGAGATGGGTACTCGTACCAGATCGAGGCCGCGATCTTGGTTGAGTAAACACGTGCGAAATTGTGTAAACCTGGCCGTAACCTCGGCCCGGTGCACGCGCACCGAGATACGAAACGCGAAATGTTCGTGACGAGGCGACCCTAACCTCACCCGCGAAACGTCAATACTCGCCCGAAACCTCCCGAACTCGACCGTCCTCGCGCGACGCACGTGCAGGAGTGGCCGCGCGGCCAGGCGCGCCGTCCTATTTATAGGGGCGGCCGGTCACGTGGTTCCCCCACCACTCGCCCCTCCGCGTAGCCCGAGCCGCTTCCTTCGGCATGTACAAAGGAACCGATGATTAATTTTATAAAAATATGTCAAACCTTATAACAATATTAGACAGTGTTAAGGCAATGTGAAAGTGACTACAGAAAGGTCTCGTTTATGAAACTTTTCTCTTAAGTAGATGTATCGAATCGTATATATAACAATATTAGACAGTGTTAAGGCAATGTGAAAGTGACTACAGAAAGGTCTCGTTTATGAAACTTTTCTCTTAAGTAGATGTATCGAATTGTCGTAGAAAAATCTTCTTTATCGACGTCGATCAAGTTCCTCGTGCATAGCGCCGTGGCCATGGCCTTCGATTAAACAAAAGTGTCCTTTGTCGGCGTCGTACCGGGAATTAACAAACTTATGATACTTGAATCATGCTCGCATAACCGCAATTGACCATTGCGCAACCACGCAATTATCGCCGATGCAAGGTTAGACAACAAAAACATACACATGTAATGTTAAGGTGATATGAAAATGTCATTCTATGTATAACGTCAAAATATTTATACAACTTTTCTCCAAACTGGGTGCACCGAATCATATTAAACTTTAGCATGTAAAATTCATTTTTCAAAAGAACATTTTTTTCTTTCAGCCTAGACTAGAACCAAAATCAGATTTTTGGTAAACAATGAAATTTCACAAGCATTGCGTTGTTTCTTAGGGCCTCCATAATCACATACTAAATTTTTAAATGATTCGGTGCACCCAGTTTGGAGAAAAGTTTCACAAGCATTTGGACGTTTTGATATTTACATAATTACCCACTCCTGTGCCTCAAATTCGGAACACTATATTGTTTATAGCTGTTTTCAAGAAATAATAAAATCAAGTTCTCGCGACAATGGTAAGATGGCGCCACTAGCTCCTTCGCTGTGTATACTAATAACCAATAGGACGCTGAATTCAAACCTGGCGGGACGCGCAGGGAGGGGGCAGTCAAGAGACCGTATACCGCGCCCGCATAAGAGCGTCCTTCTCTAACCAATGGGAGAACCCATGCAAGTGAGAGACCCTGGTCTCTGGGGTGCCCGGCCGAAGAGCCACATGAGGCCTTGCGTCAGTTATTCCGCAAGACTGATGACAAACGTCAGGGCGCGTTTTTTCGCCGTCATCGTCGGTGGGAAATGAATTAATATTTAAAGTCTGACACGAAGAAAAATCCCGAGTAGCAGAAATGGCGCCGCAACAACCGACCCCCTACGATCTGGCATACCGAGGGAAAACGGCAGCGGTGAAAATCCTCCTCTCAGAGAACGAAAAACTGAAGACGGCGACCGACTCTGTACGTATGCGAGCCGCCCCCGCGCGCGCCGACCTAACCTCAAATTTTTTCTTTCAGAACGGGCGGATGCTGATTCACTGGGCTGCCCTCGGCGGACACGACGATCTGGTCGCTTATCTCTTATCACTGGGTGTGCCGGTAGACCCCACGGACGATGTAAGCAATCTCGGTAGAGTTTCGCGCCGAATGCATTTAAAAATATGCGCGAACGGCACTTGGTTCGAGAAATATTTATTTCTCAAATAAGAGAACTTATTTATGATTACCTTGAAAATAGGTGCGACCGTCTGCGCTGAGCGATCCACGAGTTGTGAGCACTGCGCATGCGTGGGACTTTTGACCAGCCAATCAGAAGCGACTGCGTCTGGCGGGAGATTCGAAATTCGGTTTTTCAGATTCATGTCACGTGGGGGATTTTGTCATGACTCGTTATCGTGTTTCTAATTAGATATACAGGGTGACTCTAACGGAGTTAATAACATTTTGCTAACAAAATAGAATTTCATTGGATTTTCTGTATATCTCATGTTTTTTTCTTCGAACTTCTTATAGTTACTGACGAACTTAGTATTGCATTAGCTTCAATGTTTTTATTCGTTATTAAAATAGAATGTAATAGGATTACCTGTACCATGTCTTTTTTTGTTTTTCAAACCTCCGACAGTTATCAGCGAACTTATTCTTTAATCAGCTTCGAACAATATTTATTCCCTGTTAATAATTTTTTATATCAAGTAGTAAATTGATCGATACTTAGGACCAATTTTGTACATAAACTCTATTTGCGAAATCATCCAGTTGAAACTAATTTGCCATAATTTAGATTGCAATATTAAGGATTCATACTAACTCAATTACGCTAAAACCAAGTCGTTCCTTTAATAATAAACATTTAAAGTACCGTAGGTAATTAATCTTGCCTACGAAGTAAATCTTTCACTCTCTATATATTTATTTGGTGCGAAACTTTGGTGAGTTTCTTGATTTATTCTTTTTTTATCAGTTCTACGTGCGAAGACAAATGTAATTGTTCGGTTTAGTTGCTACTTTCTAGTTCGTTATTAATTTCGTAAAACCTTCTTTTATGCGTAGATGGAGATGACACCGTTAATCCTGGCAGCATCAGCTGGTCGAGATAAAGTTGTCGAAATCTTACTAAAAGAAGGCGCCAATCTGAATGCGAAGACAACCGATGGACATTCGTCTCTACAATATGCAGCTTCGAAGAACTGGAAAACTATCTGCGCCTCCTTAATTGAGAAAGGTGCAGATGTGAATATCTGTGACAAAAGAGGAGCCACTCCGTTGCATAGATCTGCATCGAAGGGAAACAATGCCATCGTCAAATTGTTGCTGGACTGCGGAAAGGATCTGCATATAGGTAACGACAAATAAAGACATTAAAAGCTATTCTCCGACGTTGTCGTATTACATTTCGTAAGAGAGGCCTTTTAACTAAAGGTGGTAATAAAAAAAGGTATGAGTATGGCATCTTTTAGCAGCAGTCCGATCATCTTTTACTAAGAGACGTTTAAAAGCGCTGCTAAAAATGAGATATGCGTAAGGGCCATAGACTTTTATATTACATATAATGTATTTTTAATGAATCCTTGCCTTTATCCAGACCACCAGGACATCTATGGAAACACTGCTCTGCATTTGGCCTGCGAAGAGGATCGACAGGATGAAGCGAAGCTGTTAGTGAGCCACGGAGCAGACTTGACGGTGACCAACAAAGAGAGGAAATCTCCACTGGACCTGGCGAGTCGTTTTTTGGGGCGCATTTTGAAAGAAACCAAAGAAAAGCAGGCGTCGACTTAAGCCAGAAAATTATCAGAATTAGTAAAATAGCGTTTTAAGGCGGTAAGTTATGAAATACGTTTTATTCAAAGTGAGGTTAAATGAGAATAAACAGTTCCGGGGCATATTTGCTTTTATTTCAGGTTTTACGGAGAGTTTAAGATTTAAAAAATGTTCATAATGTATCAAAATGATGGTTTTGTGTAAACTGAAGATCTCTGATTTTTTAAATTAATAAGGATTATGTAAGAACCTATCGGACGGATTTTGAGAAAAATTATTGGTCGATAGATTAAGGGGCAAAAAACTGAACAAATTATTTCGATGCTTAAATAATCTTTTTCAGTTTCTAAGATCACCGTAACCTTTTGTTTTGTATTTGCCGTTCTTCTGTAATTATATATATATCGTGAACAAAAAAAATGTCAACCTCTACAAGTGCGCCATTTTGAAATGTTTAATAACATTATAACATCAAACTCTACGTAAAATATGAAATAATACAGTTCTGTAAAAGAAATATTTTCCACATCTTTTCATTCTCATTTAAATACAGTTTGAAACGCATTTCGCAACTTAAGTCCCTTAAAACAAAACCCCGGGTAGATAAAAAATGAAAACAATGGGCGGGCCTTCAATAACGTGCAAAAAGGCTGTGCTGTTTGATCAGCATTTATTTGTTTCTTCCTCTCGGTTGCTTAAGATATCAACTTTTGTATTCAATCCATATAAAATATATCAAAACATCCTCCTAGGTCGACTCTTCGGTCTCGCATTGTTCTCCTTTCTTCTCATCCTGATTTGCTTCCTCTTGAGGTTCGTTGATAAGCCCGATACGCGAATATCCTTTGTTATATATTTTTTCCCTAGCGAGTAGAATATTGGTTGGCTTTGATTACACAATTTAAGAGCAAAACAGCTATTTTACACATCCGCAGATAATTATGATCGGATTTTAACGTAAAACACGAAAAATGTATCCAAATGCTCGCCATTCCTCGCGTTCTCAATCCAATATGGCCGACTCAGTCATATGAAGTCCTAAAAATTCGTCTAAAAGTCGAAAAAGCTTCAAGGAACTTTAAGTATAAGAGCAAAACAGCTATTTGACACGTCCGCAGATAATTATGATTGGATTTCACCGTAAAACACGAAAAATGTATCCAAATGTTCGCCATGTCTTGTGAGTTCTTCGATCCAATATGGCCGATTCGGTCATATGAAGTCCTAGAAATTCGTTTGAAAGTCGAAAAAGTTTCAAGAAGCTTTAAATACGAGTACATAGCAACTATTTCACATGTCCACAGACAATTATGATTTTTTTTTTCAACGGTAACGTGAAAAATATATCCAAATGCTCGCCATTTCTCGCGATCTCTTCGATCAAATATGGCCGACTTGGCTGAATTAAGTCTTAAAATTCGTCGAAAAAGATTCAATGAACTTTGTATATATGAGCAAGGCAGCTATTTCATGGCCACAGATAATAATGACTGTTTTTCAACGGAAACATGAAAAATGTAGCCAGGTGCTCGCCATTTCTCGCGATTTTCTCGTCTCTTGCGTCTCGATCCAATATGGCCGACTTGGCTGAACTAAGTCTTAAAATTCGTCGAAAAAGCTTCAATAAGCATTAAATATATGAGCAAGGCAGCTATTTTACATGTCCACGGATAATTACGATAGTTTTTCACCGCAAACGTGAAAAATGTGTTTAAATGCTTGCTATTTCTGGTAAGCTCCTCCATCCAATATAGCCGACTTGGCTGAACTAAGTCTTAAAATTCATCGAAAAAGCTTCAATCAGCTTTAAATGTATGAGCAAGACAGCTATCTTACATGTCCACGGATAATTACGATAGTTTTTCAACGCAAACATGAAAAATGTGTTTAAATGCTCGCCATTTCTCGCGATCTCCTCGATCCAATATGGCCAACTTGGCTGAACTAAGTCTTAAAATTCGTCGAAAAAGCTTCAATGAGCTTTAAATATATGAGCAAGACAGCTATCTTACATGTCCACGGATAATTACGATAGTTTTTAACCGCAAACGTGAAAAATGTGTTTAAATGCTTGCTATTTCTGATAAGTTCCTCAATCCAATATGGCCGACTCGGTCATACGAAGTCCTAAAAATTCGTCTAAAAGTCGATAAAGCTTCAAGGAGCCTTAAGTACGAGAGCAAAGCAACTATCGACATAACTTAGTCGTGTCTCCTTTATTATTCGCTCTACCTTATCTTTGTTTTCCAATCGCACAAGGCATAAAAATCGGGCAAGGTATGGAAAGGACATTCGGGTGGCTTATACTCTACCTACGCTTCGATTAAATACATATATATGTATTTATATATATGTATATATATATTATATAATGCCAAAAATATATGTATAAATGCGTGTGCGAATACACTATATAAAAGATCTTTTTTTCGTTTTTTCTTTAAGGGGAAGCATCGGGCACGACAATAAGAGGAACACGCCAGAACGGAGAAAGAGAAGAGAGAGTGGGTTATACAGGGTGATTCAAGTATCATTATCACACGCGATAATTCTCTCGCCATGGAGATCGCAAAAATGGCGCGCAATTTAAAAGTCTGCCTAGAAATTCGGCCGCACAGATGGATAAAACTAGAATAAAATCATAATTCGGTTATGACACGGCTCGGGGTGGATTTTTTTAAGTGCTTCACCCTGCAGGTTAAGTACCGTCGCGAGATAACCTCAAATATGGCAAGGATATGTGAATCGCCCTGTAGAGGCTCGAGGAAACGAAAAAAAATGGACGCTGCTTCGAGGGAAAAAAAACTGGATCGCCAAATCTTCGTGGGACATTTTTAAATGAAACCATCGCGGCACTGATTAGTGACCACGTTTCCATCGCACTCTTAAATCCGGGATTTATTAAGTCCGGATCCAGTAAATCGCATGCATCGCATTAATAAATACGCAGATTCGATTCTGAGCGTCTCAATCGACACTTAAATTAGGATTTGATGGGTTTGGATTTGATAAATCCTGGATTTTAAGCACGATAGAGACGAAGTCATTTTCCACGTCTTCACCGTACTCTTAAATCCGGGATTTACGTAAATCGCATTAATCAATACGCAAATTCGATTCTGAGCGAATCAACACTTAAATTCGGATTTGATAAATCCCGGATTTTAAGCACGATGGAGACGGTCATTTTCCACGTTTCCATCGCACTCTTAAATCCGGGATTTACGTAAATCGCATTAATTAATACGCAGATTCAATCTTGAGCCTTTCGATCGACACTTAAATTCGGATTTGATGGGTTTAGATTTGATGAATCCTGGATTTTAAGCACGATGGAGACGAAGTCATTTTCCACGTCTCTACCGCACTCTTAATTCCGGGATTTACGTAAATCGCATTAATTAATACGCAAATTCGATTCTGAGCGTCTCGATCGACCTTTAAATTCGGATTTGGTAAATCCCGGATTTTAAACACGATGGAGACGTAAATAATTATTAACAAAAGAGCTTCATGCTTAGTTTATGTAAAATCCAGGATCGGAGCCGCCATTTTGTCGGAAACTCGCTCGATAAAAACGAATTTCGACCAACCTCTTTCCGGTTCCTGCTTCCTACTCGCTGTTACATTTATAATTAAGATATTAACATTAAATAATTAGCGAAAACCCGAGGAAGGTGCGACTCGGTTAAGTCGTCGCAACCTGCCGCGATGGCGGCCTTCAGAACGGAGAATGAAGGTCATGCGAAAGTGACGTCACAGTTCTCGCTCATGAAACTTTTTTTCAATCTGGGTGTATCGAAATCGATTCAAACATTAAAACATAAATATGGAGGCTGAAAGGAAGGTCTTAGAACTCACGAAATTGTATTTTCTCAAAAAATTGGTTTATACGTAATTTAAACAATTTTTATAAAAAATGAAATTTCATGGGCGTCGGGACCTTCCTTATAGCCTTTATATTCACATTGTAAGGTTTAAAACGATTCGACACATCCATTTCGGAGATAAGTTTGATAAACGAGATCTCTGACGCCACTTTAACATAACCTTAAGGCCGTTTTGCAACGCTAGCTAAGAGTGTTAATCATTGCTCCGATTATTGGATTAGCGATTATGCAATGATCTCCCTCGCTCTCGTCGTTCCTGCGCTTCTTCTCGTTCCTATGTCACTTGTCTTATCACCTACTCGTTTTGAATTTCCCGCGATATCGTGCCTGCGCCGCAACCGCTCGGCGGTTAGGTTAGGTTAGTAAGCTGTAGAGTTATGTACACATTATTCGAGGTCTCCTTTTCCCGCCATTTAACTCGCGATTCCGCGCGATCTCTCGAGTTTCTTCATTCGGTGTTTCCAGTGCCTCAAGGAGAACGGAAAGGGAAAGGGAGTTGCTTCCCGTTAGTTAGGGGACGCCACCGCGGGTGGCGCTACCGTCGCGCGCTGCCTGGTTCTCTTCGGTTTTCTCTCCTTTTTCACGCTGATTGACGAAAGACGGGATTTCTGTTAGTGATATCGTTCCATTAATCGTGTTCCTGATAATCCGGAGAATATTTATTCGACGCTAGTTGTAAATCGATCGGTTCCCACAGACGCCACCAGGCATCCATCTTATTAAATTTCTTCTCATATTAAAGGAAGACTATTTCACGTCTACTCGAATCTGAAGTAAAAAGAAGAATGAAAAACCGCTGGAAAAGTACGTTCCTACATTTCGTATTTGAAACGGAGCACGAGGGATAGAAAGAATCATGTTCATTAGTTAACAGTCGCCACCGCGTGCGGCGCTGCGACCACTCGCCTTTTCCGTTCATTTAGCGTCGACAAATTAATTCCGCCAATTAAAATTTCTTGCATGCCAAATTTAATCTTATTCTGACTACATTATAAAAAAGACGTGAATCCGCGTTATCTTCTAACCCTTATCTCCCTCCTTTCTCCCTCCACCCTTTTCGATTAATTAACCTCGAATCAAACATCTTATCGCCCAGAATATTCTGCTGTCCCTCGCTTTTTCCGTTCATCTCATGTTAACCAAGTAATTCTGCCAGCATCTCATTAAAATACAATTAGCGCACTCTCGATAAACCTCGACAACGGATGGAAAAATGAAGTCTCCGCCGCAGATTCGAAGGGAAGGGAAAACCGGAGTAACTGCCGATTAGTTCAGAGACGCCACCGCGCGCGACGCTGCGTTCGTTCGCCTTTTCCTTTCATCTCATGTTAACCAAGCAATTCTGCCAGCATCCCATTAAAATACGATCAGTGCACTCTCGACAAATCTCGACAACGGATGGAAAAATCAATCCTACGCAGCAAATTCGAAAGGAAGGGAAAACCGGAGTCACTGCCGATTAGTTCAGGGACGCCACCGCGTGCGGCGCTGCGTTCGTTCGCCTTTTCCTTTCATCTCATGTTAACCAAGTGATGGAAAAATCAAACCTACGCAGCAAATTCGAAAGGAAGGGAAAACCGAAGTAACTGCCGATTAGTTCAGGGACGCCTCCGCGTGCGGCGCTGCGTTCGTTCGCCTTTTCCTTTCATCTCATGTTAACCAAGGATGGAAAAATCAAACCTACGCAGCAAATTCGAAAGGAAGGGAAAACCGAAGTAACTGCCGATTAGTTCAGGGACGCCTCCGCGCGCGGCGCTGCGGTCGGCCTCGGTCCTCTCTCTCGCTCTCGCGCGATCCCGTATCTCCGTCCCTCTCTCGCTCCGCGACGAGGTGTCGGAAGTACCCAGGAACTCCGAATCTCCGAATGTCTCGCCTTTTCCCTCGGAAAGAGAGAATCGCTCGCTCGTTGCGTTTAATCGGGCGCTCTCCTTAATCGACCTATATTATGCTCGTTATCAAACGTCGGTTGTTACACTCTCTCGGAACGTTTTGAGGATTCAATTGGCGGTCTCTTCCCCGTCGATGCTCTCGTCCTGGGTCGTCGAATCGTCCCCGGAGCCGCCGGTCTGCACCGAGCCACGTTTCGTCAACCTCGTCGAGCTCAGACTTATCCCGGGGCCGCCGCGCCTATAAAAGGAACGGAAAATTAGTTTTTAATACTGATAACCACGGCGAAGGAAGATTAACCCTTTCAGCGCTAAGCCCTAGATCCCGGGAATTCATTATTCTAAAAACTGTTTAGGACCAACGTCGCCATCTGTGACGTTTTGCTGCAACTAAATTTTTGCTCTAGAAAACGCGTTACCCCTGAGACAAGCCAGCATTCTGTTGCAATCGTTGATGAGAGTATTTTCCATATTTTCCCATCTCTCTCTGTAATATTAAATTTTTATAGCATTCTAAATTGTTTGAGCGAGAAATTTAATCGACATCGATTAAGTAAAATTCATCTATACCCTTTTTGGGGGTCATGCTGTTTTGAATACTCAAGTGGTAACATAAAGTGGCGCGTCCCGTTACCGACATTTATATTTATGTTGGTCTTTTACAGTCTATGTTGAGAATTATACGAACCGAAGGGTTCTATATGACATTTCGATAAAGTAATGATAAAAAGATAGACGTTAAACTGCCGAAATCCCATGAATTCATGACTGTTTATATTTTGACGAACCAATGTCGCCATCTGTGACGTTTAGAAGCAACTAAATTTTTCCTCTAGAAACCTGCGCTACCCCCGAGACAAGCCAGCATTCTCTTGAAATCGTTGGAGAAAGTATTATCCATATTTCCCCATCTGTCTCTGTAATATTCCATTTTTATAGTATTCTTAATTGTTCGAGCTAGGTCCTGAAACTCTTCATTTTCGATTATAAGTCTCCAAGAAGCGTGAAACATCGGAAACGTGCCCGGACCTCGCCATGTTGGTTCCAGTCCATGATAAATAAATGAATTTTTTATGAAAAATCAAATTTCCTGAGTTTCAGGACATACCTTAGCGCCTCCATATTCCCGTGGGAACATTTGAAACTAATCGGCACCCCCAATTAGAAGAATACTTTCCCCAACGATTCGACATCTCAGATATATACAGGCTGACTCTTTCCATATTCTTTTAATACTCTAACGGACCATCGGCGCCATCTGTGACGTTCAACCGCAACTAAATTTTTCCTCTAAAAACCCGCGTTAACCCTGAGACAAACCAGCATTCTCTTGAAATCGTTGGGGAAAGTATTATCCATATTTCCCCATCTGTCTCTGTAATATTCCATTTTTATAGTATTCTTAATTGTTCGAGCTAGGTCCTGAAACTCTTCATTTTCGATTATAAGTCTCCAAGAAGCGTAAAACATCGAAAACGTGCCCGGACCCCGCCATGTTGGTTCCAGTCCATGATAAGTAAACAAATTTTTGACGAAAAATCAAATTTCATGAGTTTCGGGAGCTACTTTAGCGCCTCCACAGTCACGTGGCAAAATTTGAAACTAATCGGCAACCCCAATTAGGAGAATACTTTCCTCAACGATTTAACTTCTCAGATATATACAGGCTGACTCTTTCCATATTCTTTTAATACTCTAACGGACCATCGGCGCCATCTGTGACGTTCAGCCGCAACTAAATTTTTGTAAGTAAATACATTATTTATGATAAATGAAATTTCATGAATTTCAGGATCTACTAAAGTAAAGTAGCGCCTCCACATTCACGTGGCAGAATTTGAAACTAATCGGCACCCCCAATTAGGAGAATACTTTCCCCAACGATTCGACTTCTCAGATATATACAGGCTGACTCTTTCCTATCACTTTAAGGCCGTATGAAAGGATTTCAAATAATCCCAATCTAGCAACACTGAAAGCGACGAAAAAATTAATATCTCTTTTCAAGCATCGTTATCAGACATCGCGCGTGCACAATCTCCAAACACACGCCATATCTTTTTTTATTGTTATCCTTTTCTCCGTCGTTCTTTCTCATCTTTTTTGACCCTATATCATCGACTCGTAATGCTAAATTATATATCACAAGCAAATTGTTATCGTAAATTCACGCACAGAAAAATCAAGACATTGTTTAGATGGATGAGATGTTAAGACAAAAATGGGGGAAATGCAAATGTTATTGATATTCAGTTAATTATTTTGCAAACCTTTTAGTTGGAAATCGGACTTTGTTAGGCCTAGGTTTCAACATCCCCTTACCAAATTTTACTATTCAGGGGAAGCTCTGTTCCAACCGGAGGATTCCGACTGTAACTGTTTAAACATTAAGAATAAACACTACATGGAAATGTTGACGTGATTATCGAATGTCAATATTCAGTATTCAAGCCCGATTGTTTTAAGTAGCTCCGTTTCAAGGTGACTACACACGCAACGATAAATTGTTGCGATAAATTGTTACGATAAATTGTTGCGATAAATATGTGCAAATAGATCGGTACAAATTTAACTGGCGTTAACAATATGTACATATGAAAGAAAAACTCGACTTAATTATGTAGATTACAAATCGGTGCAATAAATCTGTGCAAACCGATCGGTACAAATTTAACTGCTATTGATATGTTAAAATTCAGCCTAATTGTGCAGATTACAAATCGTTGCGATACATCTGTGCAAATCAATCGGCAAGAATTTAACTGACGTTAATAATATGAAGACGTAAAAAAAAATCGCCTTAATTGTACATTTTACAAATTGAAGCGATAAATCTGTGCAAACTGATCGATGCAGCTTTAACTCGCGTTAATAATATGTAAATGCGAATAAAAAACTCGACTTAATTCTGTCGATTATAAATCGGTGCATTAAACCTGTTTAAACTGATCTGTGTGTTTAACAAATAAATAAAAAAACTCGATCTAATTGTGCAGATTACAAATCGTTGCGATAAATTTGTGCAAATCAATCGGTAAAAATTTAACTGGCGTTAATAATATACAGACGTAAAAAAAAACGACCTAACTGTGCAAATTACAAATCGTTGCAACAAATCTGTGCAAGTCAATCGGTAAAAATTTAACGCGTTAATAATATGTATACATAAAAAAAAAATGATCAACTTAATTGCACATTTGATAAATTGAGACGATAAATCTGTGCAAATCGATCGATACAAATTTAACTAGTGTTGATAACATGTGTATACAAAAAAAAAAGGACTGGATTTAATTGTACATACAAAAAATCGCTGCGCGTGTAGTCACCTTTAGAATTACAAATCGTTGCGATAAATCTCTAGAAACCGATCGATACAAATTTAACTAGTGTTGATAACGTGTATACCAAAAAGAAGAAGAAAAAAAAGACTAGGTTTAATTGTACATACGACAAATCGCAGCGCATGTAGTCACCTTTAAAATGGAACCGTTCATGACGTCCTTAGAAATTACCTCAGCTTGTTCTTCAGGTTCGCGACCTCCCTGGTGAGAGCCTCCTGAGTCTCGATCATGTCCTCCATCTCCCTCTGCGCCTTCCTCTTCTGTGACTTTTCCCTTCCGATCTCCTCTTCGGCCTCATCCAGCTGTCTCTTCAGGGCCTTCATCCGGGCATTGATCTTCTCGACCTGTTCCTTGTACTGCTCGGCGTTCCTCCTCTCGTCCTCCAGCTGAAGGCCCATCTCCTTCAGCTTCTTGTCCAGCTTCCGGTTGATCTTCTGCTGGGCGAACCTCTCCTTGGCCTCGGTCTCTAGCTGTTCATCGAGGTTGTTGATCTTGGCCTCGAGACCCTGGATGGTGGCCTTGGTCTTGGTCCTCTGGCTGGTCTCCAGCTCGGCCAACTTGGCCTTCAGCTCCTTGTTCTGCCTCTCCAGAAGCATCTTATGAGACTCCAGCTTCTGCGTGGTGGACCTCTCCGTGGTGAGGTCGGTATTCAGCTGGTCGATCGTGATCTGCGCCTTCCTGGCCTTATCGGAGGCGACCTCGCAGTTGGTCTGCTCCTCTTCCAGCTCCTCTTCCAGGGTGGCGATCCTGGCCTCGAGCCTCCTCTTCTCGTCCAGCATCAACGTGGCCTTGTTCGCGTTGTTGTTGATCTCCTCCTGGAACTCGTCGCGCTCGTTCTCGGCAGCTCTTCTGGCTCTTTCGCTGCTGGCCAGGTCTTCCGTGAGCTGCATCAGCTCCGCCTCCAGGTTCTTCACCTTCCTCTCCGTCTCCTTCGCACTCGCCGCCAGCTCGTCCCTCGCCGCCCTGGCTTCTTCCGTCTCCCTGGCGCAGTCCTTCATCTGCACCTGGAGCTTCTTCAGCTGCTTAAGCGCGTCCTCCTTCACCTTGCTGTGCATCTCCAGCTGCTGCTCGATGTCCTTGTAGTCGGCTTCCATCTTCTTCCTGGCCGCGTTGGCCGCAGCGCGCTGTTTCCGCTCGTCTTCGAGGTCTGCTTCCAGGTCCCTGAGCTGTTTGGCGAGGCCTCTCCTCTTCTCCTCGGCCTGTTCCTCCTTGGCCTGCAGGTCCCGCTCGAACTGGGTCCTCATCGCCTGCATGTTGACCTCCAGCCGGAGTTTCGCGTCCTCGGTGAACTGGAGCTCGTCTTCGAGTTCCTCGATCTGCGACCTCTGCTCCGCGAGGTGCGACTCCAGGCTGCGCTTCGCCTTCTCCAGCTCGTGCACGTTCTTGTCGGCGGTACCCTGGCTGTTCACCAGCTCGTCTAGCTCGGCCTGAAGACCCCTACGACCTCGCTCCAGCTCCTCCACCTTATCGTTCAGCTCCTCCAGCTCCCTTATCAGCGACAGGACCCTGGTTTCCTTCTCCCGCGCCTCCCGCTCCGCGGAATCCCTCTGCTCGGCGTACTGCTCGGCGACGGCCTTCTCCTCGGCAAGGACCTTGTCGAAGTTCTTCTGCTTCTTCTCCAGCTCCAGGACTTTCGCCCTCTGTGCTTCCAGTTCGATGTTGCTGTCCTCCAGCTCGGCCTGGATCTTCTTCTTGGACTTGTCCAGCTTGTCGTTCGCAGCCTGCAGCTCCTCCACCCTACGCTGAAGAGCCTCCACGTCCTTCAGGCACCTCTTCCTGGCTTCCTCCAACGCCGCCGCAGCTTCGGCTTCCTCGTCTCCGCGCTTCTTCGCCTCTGCCAGCTGCAGGTTCAAGCTCTGCACCTGCTTGTCCAGCGCCCGCTTCCCCTCTTCCTCCTCCTCGAGTTGGTCGTGAAGAGCCTCCTTCTCGCTCTCCAGGGCGCGCAACTTCGAACTCAGCGACAGCTTCTGCTTGGTCTCCTCCTCGAGCTGTTGCTGGATCTCGGAGAACTGCGACTCGCAGGTCGCCGAAGCTTTGATCGCTGCGGATGCGCGAAGCTCGGCGGTCTCCAGCTGCTGCATCACCGACTCCGCTTCCTGCTGCAGCTTCGCCACCTTCTCGGCGAGCTCCTGCTTCGCCCTGTCCACTTCGGCGAGCTTCGCGTTGACCTCTGCTAGCTGTTGCTCGGCTTGTTTCCTTCTACGATCCGATTCCTGCCTGCTGGCGCTCACAGAGCGCAGCTCCGTCGCCAGGTCGGCGTTTTCGGCCTCCAGGGAGGACTTGGCCTTCTCCAACGCGGCCTTGGCCTTCCTCAGGGCGTCCATCTGCTCGTTTATCGCGGTCAGCTCCTGGGTGTGCTTGTGTCGCATGTCGGCGAGCGTCCCCTCGTGCAGGGAGGTCTCATCCTCCAGGTTCTTCTTCAGGGTGGCCAGCTCCTGCTCCCGTTTGCTCCGCAGCTCCTGCTGGGCGGCCGTCGTGTCCAGGGAATCCAGAAGCTCGTTCTTCAGGGCCTCCAGCTCCTCGTTCAGGTCGCGCTTCAGCTTCTCTGCTTTGCTCCGGGCTGCTTTTTCCGCTTCTAGGTCCTCTTGAAGCTCCGCTAGTTGCGACTCCAGCTCCCGGAGGGCCTTCTGAGACTGCGCCTTCGCGGCTCCCTCCTCGTCTATCTTCATCATCGCCTGGGTCAGCTCTTCTTCTCGCTTCCCTAGCTGGAGCTGCAGCTCCTCCACCTGCGCTCTTCGCTCCGATAGCTGCTCCCTCAGGTCTGAAACCTCCGTCTCCACTTTTCGCTTCGATCTGTCCACCTCCTGGCGCTGCTGGTGGTCCTTCAGGAGACGCTCCTCCAGGTCCGCGATCGTCGCCTCGTGCTTCGCTTTTAGCTTCGCCAGGTGCTTCGCTTTCTCTTCCTCTTCGGCTAAGGTCTGCGAGAGGTCGTTCGACCGCTCTTCTAGGATCTTCTTCTCCTTCAGCAGCTTCTGGTTCGTGTCGTCCGAGAGGGCTAGGTCCTCTTCTAGTTTCTTGATCTTCGCGTCGCATTGCACCTTCTCCAGCTGAAGTTTCTGCCGAGCTGCTTCCTCCTCTTCGAGCTGCTCCTCCAGGTCGCCGATGTTTAGCTGGAGCTTCTTCTTCTCCTGGGTTAGGGCCGTGCTTCGCTCCTCTTCTTCCTCTATCCGGGCTTCCAGGTCGTGCAGGATCTCTTCTAGCTCTTGCTTCCGAGACGCTAGGCGCATGCGCATCTCTTCAGCTTCTGCGCAGAGCTCCACTTCGGCTTGAAGCTGCTCCGCTAACATGGTTTTCTCTTCTACTGCTTGCTGGTACTTCCTCTCGTACTCTTGGGACGAGTGAAGCTGCAGTTCTAGCTTGTCGCGCACTTGCTTCAGCTCGTCCTCCTTCTGAGTCAGCTTCTCTTCTTGCTTTGTTACTTCCAGAAGTGGCTTCACCTTCGTGTAGAGGCGCCACCATTGCCAGTTACGCAGCTTCAGGTAGGCGGCGCAGTTGCGCTGGATTATGCGGATTGCGTTCAGCTGCTGAAGACGCTTCTGGTAGTTTCTTCGCGCGAGGAAGCCGCGGCAGAATGCCTGGAAATGTCAAAAATAGTTACATTTTATTAATGTATCTAATAGTTGCATCAAGAAACTAGGTAGAGTCTCGAGCCAAATACATTTTTGAGAAGGAATATTGACGCATCTAATAGTTGTATCAAGAAACTTGGTAGAGTTTCGAACCAAATACATTTTTGAGCGAGAATAATATTAACGCATCTAATAGTTGCATCAAGAAACTCGGTAGAGTCTCGAGCCAAATACATTTTTCAGCGAGAATATTGACGCATCTAATAGTTGAATCAAGAAACTAGGTAGAGTCTCGAGCCAAATACAATTTTGAGAGAGAATATTATTGACGCATCTAATAGTTGTATCAAGAAACTTGGTAGAGTTTCGAACCAAATACATTTTTGAGCGAGAATATTATTGACGCATCTAACAGTTGCATCAAGAATCTAGGTAGAGTCTCGAGCCAAATACATTTTTCAGCGAGAATATTGACGCATCTAATAGTTGAATCAAGAAACTAGGTAGAGTCTCGAGCCAAATACAATTTTGAGAGAGAATATTATTGACGCATCTAATAGTTGCATCAATAAACTCGGTAGAGTTTCGAGCCAAATACAATTTTGAGAGAGAATATTATTGACGCATCTAATAGTTGAGGTAGAGTCTCGAGCCAAATACATTTTTCAGCGAGAATATTGACGCATCTAATAGTTGAATCAAGAAACTAGGTAGAGTCTCGAGCCAAATACATTTTTTAGCGAGAATATTATTGACGCATCTAATAGTTGCATCAAGAAACTAGGTAGAATTTCGAGCCAAATACATTTTTGAGCGAGAATATTATTGACGCTTCTAATAGTTGAATCAAGAAACTCGGTAGAATTTCGAGCCAAATACATTTTTCGACAATTTTAATCTTGATTTCAATCAAATCATTTAAATCAGTTCAACTCTGTTATATGGAAGTGGTGGTAATCCTTACCTGGAAATTCACGATTAGGTCCGTAATCTTGTAGTCGCGCTCCTCTTCGAGATGAGCTAACACTCCCGCCCTGAAGAAGATCTTCGACTGTCCCACGCGGTACAGATTCGGGTCCAGCTCCAAAGCTTGAATCTGCAAATCGCCATGGAAAAGAGTTAACAGGTGAATTAATGCAGTCGGAGATTACCACTCCGAGCATTAAAGTGATAGGTGCCCTTCATATCGCCTTAAAGTGATTTGAAATATATAAAATAAGTCTTTCAAGTAACCTTAAGGTGATATGAAAGGCACCTATCATCTTAATGCTGTCTGGGATTATCACTTCGAGCATTAAGGTGATAGGTGCCTTTCATATCACCTTAAGGTGATTTGAAATATACAGAATAACTCTTTCAAGACACCTTAAGGTGATTTAATGCAGTCGGGGATTACCACTCCGAGCATTAAAGTGATAGGTGCCTTTCATATCAACTTAATGCTGTCTGGGATTACCACTCCGAGCATTAAGGTGATAGGTGCTTTTCATATCACCTTAAGGTGATTTAATGCAGTCGGGGATTACCACTCCGAGCATTAAGGTGATAGGTGCCTTTCATATCACATAAAAGAAAAAAAAAGTGAAATGCACAGAATAACTCTTTCAAAACACCTTAAGATGATTTGAAATATATAGAATGACTCTTTCAAATCACCTTAAGGTGATTTAATACAGTTGGGCATTACCACTCCGAGCATTAAGGTGATAGGTGCCTTTCATATCACCTTAAGGTGATTTGAAATGCACAGAATAACTCTTTCAAAACAACTTAAGGTGATATGAAAGGCACCTATCACCTTAATGCTGTCCGAGATTACCACTCCGAAGAGAACCCACCATCTTTTCGCAAGCTTTCTTCCCGTCCATGAATCCCTTGGGGATGACGTTGGGGGTGAGGAGCTCGTATCTTTGCCGGAACTCCTGGAAAGGTATCCTGTTAGGGAATCCTTGTCTGCATATCCTGATGCCCTCGAGGACGCCATTGCACCGGAGCTGGTCGAGGACCAGGGGGGCGTCGATCTTGCCGGCTCTCTTCTCGTGGTTGGGGATGATGCATCTAACGAAATTCGGGTTTGTGTTCCTCAGGGTGATCATCAGCTTGGATAGCTGCTCCTTGTAGAGCTGGGAGACTGTCCTGAACATCCCTTTCCTGGTCCTGGCTCCGAATTGGGTGTCGGTCAGAGCTTGCTGGGCCATGCCGACGATTTCCGCATCCTTCCAGATGTGGCAAACGAACGGGTCCTGGGAATTGAGATTAAATTATACAGTATATGAGATAATACAGTAAACTCCGCCCCAATCGACTCAAACTAATTGAATCCACCTTGAAAAATTGTGTAAAACCGTTCATTGCAACTGTGTAAAGTTGGTATGTTCATTGAAGCTGTATAAAGTTGATGCGTTCACTGTAACTGTACAAAGTCAATATGTTCATTGCAATATGTTCATTGAAGCTGTATAAAGTTGATGCGTTCACTGTAACTGTACAAAGTCAATATGTTCATTGCAACTGTGTAAAGTTGGTATGTTCATTGTAACTGTGTAAAGTTGATATGTTTATTGTAACTGTATAAAGTTGATGGGTTCATTGTAACTGTATAAAGTTGATATGTTCATTGTAACTGTATAAAGTTGATGTGTTCATTGTAACTGTATAAAGTTAATGTGTTCATTGTAATTGTATAAAGTTAATATATTCATTGTAACTGTATAAAGTTAATATGTTCATTGTAACTGTATAAAGGTGATATGTTCATTGTAACTGTACAAAGTTGACATGTCCATTGTGACTGTATAAAGTTGATATGTTCATTATAACTGTATAAAGTTAATATGTTCATTGTAACTGTATAAAGTTGATATGTTCATTATAACTATATAAACTGTGTTGCACAAAAAACGTATTTTACTCTTTCCACCGAAAATCCAACGTTCATGTGAAAATGCAAAATTCCTTGTGAATTTGATTTACAATATTGAAAACATTTTCTGTCATTTATGTCGATAGGAAATGTTTTCATCGAATTGTTCGAAAGATATGGAATTATCGCTTATCTACTGCCGAGAGCGCCTCTTCAGGGAAACGTTGCCATTAAAAATTGCCTGCTAGTCTTTATCACGTTAAAAACATCACATTCTGTATAATATACGCGGACAATCGTTTCACTTTGCGTATCTTAATTGCAAAATTAAAAGCATCTTAAGTAATTTACGCCGCCAGGAAACGTTTCGGTCACGTAGTACCGGAGTTCCCTCACTTTCCGCAAGTGGCGCTAACATCGTTAGATCAGCGAAAATCTTAGACCCTGGAGCGACTTTCTGTGGAACCGGATTATCGTTTGACATTGCGTATCTTAACTGCAAAATTAAAAACATCTTAAGTAATTTACGCCGCCAGGAAACGTTTCGGTCACGTAGTACCGGAGTTCCCTCACTTCCCGCAAGTGGCGCTAACATCGTTAGATCAGCGAAAATCTTACACCCTGGAGCGACTTTCTGTGAAACCGACTATACGAATTATGTCTGGTATTTCATGGCGAGGATGATTTCAAGACATGGTGTCGTAACTCCTTGTAGTACCTCGTGGAAGCCCATCCCTACCTGGGAGACCTGAAGGAGGCTGACGACGTTCTCATTAAGCGGGTCCATGTTCTTCATGAGCCACTTCGCGGCGGAGTAGTCAACTTTCCCGGCATAATGGACAATGGCGAAGTCGGCGACGCCCCTGAAGTCGGTCTTGACGAACTTAGGATGGACGCTGTGGGCCCCGACGAGCTTCTCGACGAAGGTCTTGTCGGTCGCCTTGGGGAACCAACATTCCTCGTCGAGCAGCGCCATTATGCCCATCGGCTTGTCTATCAGGTCGATTGTCGGCTGCAGGTCCAGCCCGAAGTCGATGAACTTCCACTCGATCCCCTCCCTCTGGTACTCTTCCTGCTCCAGGATGAACATCGTGTGGTTGAAGAGCTGCTGCAGCTTCTCGTTCGTGTAGTTGATGCAGAGCTGCTCGAAAGAGTTCAGCTCGAAGATCTCGAAGCCGGCCATGTCGAGGATGCCGATGAAGCTGGCGCCCTGCCTCTTCGTCCTGTCCAAGGATCGGTTGATTCGGTTCACCAGCCAGCGGAACATCCTCTCGTAGCAGGCCTTGGAGATGGCCTCCACGGCGAACTCCACCTGCTCCTTCGTCTGCGCCTTCGTCACGAAGTCCCGGCCCACCTGGAGGCGAAAAACTCTTTAGAAAATCATGGGGGACACCAGGATGGACGTTTGACATCACCTTAAAGTGATGTGGAAGTAGCGTCACAAGGACCATTATAGAACTTTTGGAAAAAATGGATGTAGTGAATCGTTTCAAACTTTACAACGTGAATATGGAGGCTATAAGGAAGGTCCCGGCACCCATGAAATTTCATTTTTTATGAAAAAAAAAAATGTTTACGTCACCTTCAGGTGATGTGGAAGTGCCGCCTGACGGATCTTTATAGAGCTTTTGGCGAAACTGGATGTAGTGAATCGTTCCAAACTTTACAATGTGAATAAGGAGGCTAAATGGAAGGTCTCAGCACTCATGAAATTTCATTTTTTTACTAAGAAAAATGTTTACATCATCTTAAGGTGATGTGGAAGTGCCGCCTGACGGATCTTTACAGAACTTTTGGCAAAACTGGATGTAGTGAATCGTTCCAAGCTTTACAACGTGAATATGGAGGCTATAAGGAAGGTCCTGATGCCCATGAAATTTCATTTTTTATAAAAAAAATGTTTACATCCCCTTAAGGTGACGTGTAAGTGTTGCCTGAAGGATCTTTACAGAACTTTTGACAAAACTGGATGTCGTGAATCGTTTCAAACTTTACAACGTGAATATGGAGGCTATAAGGAAGGCCCTACACCCATAAAATATCATTTTTTATAACAGATTAAAAAAATCTCTATGTACAAATATAAAAAATTGAAATTTCGAGGTTGTCAGGACCTTTCTTATACCCTCCATATACATATTATAAACTTTGAAACGATTTTACGCACCAAGTCCTGTCAAATGTTTGATAAACGAAATTTCTTCGACGCCACTTTCACATCCCTTTAAGAAAGTTGGTAGAGTTTCGCGCCAAATGCACACATAAACGCTTAATTTAGGACTTAGCACCTTGATCCGCGGCTTCAGGAAGGCCTTTGTCATCTCCGTGACAGAGAGACCCAGAAGGTGGGAGATCTTCTGTGCAACCGTGTTGTCCGGAAGTGTAGCTTGGTCGGAGTTCCTCTCCTGGCGGAACTGCATCGAACCAAACAGCATCACGGCTGAAACAATTCGGAAGATGGCGGAGAAATCCTCGGTCGTCATCCCCATGATGTTCATCGCCTTCACCGTTGCGGAAAACTCTGATGCGTCGTCCACCCCCGGAACCGGAAGTGCCCCGTTCGACAGGAACGGGTAGTGCTTCGGGTCCTCCAGGATGAACTCCTCTGTGGAAAATATTTAATTAATTATGGCGTTTTACTTCTATTTTTTTAATAATTATTGTACGGATACGACATATCGAATATGGCATTTAGTACAATATCAAATATAATTCTATACGGCTGTCAATATAAATATGAACGTCGGTAATGTAGGTATTTAGGAGAATCTTTTTACCGACGTCGATCAAAATTCTCGACTCTCTTTCTTTGGAGTGTATTCTCTGGTATTATTTGAAATTTTACAATATAAATTCTGAGCAACTAAAGAATACTTTCAGAGTGTGGATTTTCAGGAGATAAATTTACTTGACTGCCCTGATATTAGTTCTTATTTAGAAAAGGCCGTAAGAAATGTTACTTTTCTGTTCGGTTGAGGCTCCTGCCAGGAGTTGGTAGAAAATGTGGAAAGTCCTTTCATCCTTCGCTTGTCTGATCGCTCTGGACTTTTCCAATAAGTACGTCTCGATATTTGCGCCGGCTATATATCCAGAGGCGTCGAAATTAATCCTGATGAACTTTCCCTGAAAGAAAAACGTCCAACTCATAAATAAACAATCAGACTATTAAACATTTTAAATGATTTCTAGGTTAACTTTTGATGAACTTTCCCTGAAAGAAAAACGCGCCTCATAAATAAACAAACAAGCTACTAAACATTTTAAACGATTTTTAGGTTAACTTGTAATGCAGTTTCTCGAAAAGAAAAACGGGCAAATCATAAATAAACAGTTATTTCAATTCTTTAAGGTGATATAAAAATGTCATTTTCCATACATAAAAACGTAAAAATATTTTTATTACTTTCTTGAAAACTGGATACACTGAATGATTTGAAACGGTAACTCGTGATTATGGAGGTCCTAATAAAAGTGTTGAAATATCATTTTTTGAAAAAAAAAAAAAACAAAGCAATTATCCTGAACAAGAAATAAAAAAAATAATTTTTTTCTCGAAAAATGAAATTTCCTGAGTTTTAAGACATTTATTAGAACCTTCTAGAATGTTGTGTTAAAGTTTCAAATGATTTGGTGCACCCAGTTTCGAGAAAAGTTTTATATTTTCACGTTCTTATATATATGGAATGACCATTTCATGTCACCTTAACTACTTTCCCTTAAAATGATTATTCATTTCTTACGAAACGTGACGAGTTGTCGTTCTTCACAGTCTTCGCGTTTCCGAAGGCCTCGAGGATGGGATTGGCTTGAAGAAGTTGCTGCTCGAGTTCGCCCTGTGAGTAAAAATCAAAGAAATTAGTTAACTGATGATAAACAAAAGCGTTAAAACACTTATGAACATCTCGGAAGACCGAGGGAGGGACGTGTTAATTAGGGGTTATGGTAACACGCATAATTCAAGTGGATTCATTGTTTCTTCTTCGTTTCATTTCATATGCAAATGTATATATATTTACTGTATTTTTATTATTTCTACTAGAAAACGTCCATTAGTTTTCATTTGGACGAGAAATTGAACAAAGTATTTCAGAAAAATCATAAATTTCAATGTTCAGATTCCCATGCCAACGGTTGCTATGGACGCCGGCTTCCTTGGACACGGTTGTCAGGGACGCCGCCTCCATAGCAACCGCTGCTGCGTCTATTTTTAAATGTAGCCAATAAAACCCACTTGATTAATTGACATTTCCAGTTAATCTAATTAGTATTTATCTATGAAAGCACATCGCGATCTGAGAGTTAGGATTTATTGGAAAATTACTTCCTTGCGTAATTAATTGAAGCGTACAAAGTTCGCAAAGTAGACGATTACGAAACGTTAACATAAGCCCCGATACTCTGCATGCCACACTTTTAATTCTCCAAGATGACAAAGTTCACAACAATCCCAGGAAAACAATGACATGAATAAAATTAACGTTAACTCTTAACAATCCTTTTTATTATTTTCTTTTTTAAAGCAGAGTACCGAATCTTACACACACAACAACCACTCAAGGATGGGGCAACGTGAAGACCTCACAAAATGTCGTTTCCTTTTTATTAATAAATCTTCCGAATTTTGCAATAAATATAAATTTGCCAATATAATTTCATCGAATGGTTAGAATTATTTCGGTAATTGCGAGGAATGTTAAAGAAGCAGCAATGTCGAGAAATCGCTGAGCACTCAGCGAAGTTTCGCAAGCGATCGCAGATAACGAAGGCAGGGACAATTTGCATACAAAAAAACAAACAAATAAACAAACGCGACGACTTGGAGACGTGAAATCGCGGCCGGGGAAAAAAGAGAGCGAGTTGGCACATTGACAGTACATTTGACTTCATTAATTACCGCAAACTTGTCCGAAGCACTCCCAGATCCCTGGATTTGTCGAGGCAGCAGGAAAAAGTAAACGCCACGATAAGTTCGAGTCAACGACTTGATAACGACTTTACCCGAAACGGAAGTTAATTTTGGGACATGCGAGAATATGAGGAATATCGTAAAGATACGTTGTTTCTTTCATAAAATGAGTAGAAATTAGCAATATTAAAAAAAACATTCACATTCTGGCCTTTACGCTAAATTTATTTATCTAAAATTTGCATTTATTGTAAATTATGAACATGTACTTGGCGCGGGACTCTACACCTAGATTGCATTTCTTGAAACTGATGTATATGTACTTGGCGCGGAACTCTGCACCTAGATTGCACTTCTTGAAAATTATGAATATGTACTTGGTGCGGAACTCTGCAGCTAGAGTTCCGCGCCAAGGATGTATTCATTGTTTATCTAGAAAATTACATTTCTTGCAAAGGATATGTTCATTATTTAGTTAAAAATTGCATTTCTTGAAAATGATGAATATGTACTTGGTGCAGAACTCTGCAGCTAGAGTTCCGGGCCAAGGATGTATTCAATGTTTATCTAGAAAATTACATGCCTTGCAAAGAATATGTTCATTATTTAGCTAAAAATTGCAGGTTTTGTACATGATGCTCATGTACTTGGTGCGGAACTCTGCAGCTAGAGTTCCGCGCCAAATATATATTTATTATTTGAAAAAATTCCATTTTTTAATCTACAACAAAGCTATGAAAATTGCAATTTTTTAACTAAATCAATGTAGCGTCAAAGGTAGAATGTGAAAAAATTTCCCGCTAGAGTTCGGCGCCAAGAACACGCGCCGAGAAATCTGAAAATAGGTTTAAATCGAGCTTTTGTTTGAAAATCTTTTATCCATGTTTATTAAAATTTAACTCTTGCGCGTTTCATCGTAACTTCTGTTTCGAGTGTTGTTATGGTGTGAAACAAATAAATAAATAAATAAAAATAAATAAAAAATAAAATGTGGATGACTGTAATTCAGGATTTTTCGTGAATTTAGTCCGATGAGAAATAAAGCAAAATACAAGAATCGGCCGGAGTGAGTTGGGTTAATTAAAATGAATTAATATGAATTAAAATTAATTAGGAACAAGAGCGCAACGGGCGCAACAAGTACATTTCGAACCGTAAAATCCAAAACCAGACGACCCGAGACTTTGTTAGTGGATGAGTCAAGAGGAACATAAAAAAAGCAGAGCTCGCAGAAATTCTGCGAGACTCACCCAGCTTTATTGGACTTACTATGATTAACGCCGGACTTGGGGTCTAGACGGGAGTTCCGTGGAAATCAGCACCGAAAACCAAACAATTGTCCATGTTAGATCCCCTGACATCAGATGGCGCTACTATCGCCCTTCCCGGGACATTGAGATCGATACATAACCTTCTACATTTATGCATTTGGTATAAACTCATGTCATGTCATGTCACCGAAAACCAAACAATTGTCCATGTTAGATCCCCTGACATCAGATGGCGCTACTATCGCCCTTTCCGGGACATTGAGATCGATACATAACCTTCAACATTTATGCATTTGGTATAAACTCATGTCAAACTCTGTTATCCGACAATATTTCAACAGCATTGCGCCGCATTCGTATTTCTGGCGAGAGCGCTCACTTCTCGCATTTTCATCTCACGTGGGTTTATTCACCGAATTACGTATTCGCTATATGAAAGAACGAAATCACAAGTACTTTTGGGTGTCTATTATGTATTTTTGAGGAGCGCGCTCACTTCTCGCATTTTCATCTCACGTGGATTTATTCCCCGAATTACGTATTCGCTATATGAAAGAACGAAATCACTAGCACTTCCGGTCTAGTAATATTGCCAAATAAATATCTTTTTGTATGCTTCCTCATTTCGCTTAAAAATTTGTGCCGAGCCAGTTCGTATGAATGGTCTCGCATTTTCCCCCCCAAAAACGTTCCGTAATACCGTGAGCTCCTCTTTTTCACATTTTCGCTCAATTTGCTTTACGTAATAGACCCCCTTAAGGTGATCTGGGTCTTTATTACGTATTTTTGACGAGAGCGCTCACTTCTCGCACTTTCATCTCACGTGGGTTTATTCGCCGAATTACTTATTCGCTATATGAATGGTCTCGCATTTTCACCACCAAAACGTTCCGTAATACCATAAACTCCTTATTTTTCACATTTTCGCTCAATTTAATTTACGTAATAGACCCCCTGACTCAATATTTTCTTTCTTACCGTAGAATCGGATTATCCGTGGGAAAGTTCGAGCGGCCATGTTGGATCCGGGGATGAAAAATGGCCGCGGGCTTTCCTGGGAGGAAAGAGCAGGTCGGCAACAGGTCTCGGGCGAAAAGAGCGGGGCGGTCTCTCGCAATTGAGGTAAGAATGCGCCCGCGAGGTCGTAAAATCGAGCGGGAACGCGACGTGGTAAGGTATGTCGCCATTTTTACATCGGCGGGAGTCTCCGAGCGGGAGTTTACGACTTTCCACGAGAGCGCGGCTGGCTCCAGGGGAATGGGCCAATAGGAGCGCGGTTGGCTCTAAGGGAATGGGCCAATAGGAGCGCGGCTGGCTCCAGGGAAATGGGCCAATAGGAGCGCGGCTGGCTCCAGGGGAATGGACCAATAGGAGCGTGGCTGGCTCTAAGGGAAATAAGCCAATAGGAGCGCATTTAATTGACACTAAATTCAGAGATGACGCAATATGTCCGTCGAATTACCGAGTCTCATAAATCTAGTGCTAAATGTCTTCGGATCAAAGGAAAACCTTCCTCGTATCCACGTCGCCCACCTTTTCGAGGTGGAGCGATTTTCCGCGACCGCCGCATAAAAACCGGGTCAGGAATCCGCAAGGCGCATTCCCAGCTATCTCGTTTTCCTTTTCATTATACCGCTGCGGATTTTCGCGTCCTTCGCAAATCGCCGGCGTTTCGCTGGCTCGCACATTTTTTCCTTCTCTTTTTTGCGCAACTCCGCTCGCTACGCCGACGCGTTGACGCCATGCGGAAGGGAATTAAGGTGAAGTTGAAACCCCCTTCAAATCAGTCGATTCGAATACAACACTTTTTTTTTAGGGTATTAGACCAAACTATCCGAAACTTTGATACATCACTCCTGATCATCTAAGAATTGTCCTGACACATTAAAAACTTGGATTTTTGTAAAAAATTGTTTAACTCAGCCCAGCCCAGAACCAAAATGGCGTCGAGCTCTCATATTTCGATCAATATACAATTATCGAAGGCTCTGATATGAGAATCGAAAGGGTCAGGACAATTTTACGACAATTTAGAACACTCTGGTAATCGATAAACTCGCATTTAAACGGGATAAAGGCAAAAAAAGTGTTGTATGCGCTTCTTTGCCAAAACGATGGGAATACGAGGTCTCGGAGTGAAAATTTAATTGTCCTGGAAATCACAGATGGCGCAGGGGGTCCCTCTGCAGTCAATTAGGGCCCCAGAAAGCACGAATCCAGAGGATTTCTGGAGTTTTACTTCAATTTCTTTGTAATTATTGTACGGAAACGACATATGGAGCATAGCAATTAGTACATTATCCAATATAGTTAGAAAAAGCTGTCGATATAAAAACGAACGTCGACAACGTAGGTATTTTTAATTAGATATTTTCGTCTACAATTTTGGTACATTTGTCCGCCCCGAAATACCTGATGCTGGAAGAATGTCCATCGGAGGCATCTTTAAGCCCCGAGAAAACGAACGCATGTCATCGGAATGTTATCTCGGGTGGCAAAGTCCTCGGTGTCGCTTATCGCGCGTCTAATTGAAGACCTTGATGCCCCGAGCGCGTTGTTCCCGAGTTGGAAAAAAATGGAGCAGAGCGACCAGCTGTGGCGCGGCTCACCTCGAATTTTTAGAGGCCTCTCACGGCCTTGATTTTCGATCGATCTTCGATCCGAAAGCGAATCTCGAAACCGGACGAGTGAACCTTTCGATTCGTCATTTGACATCGCCATCTTGTCGCGCTATTTTCCGTCGAAAGGCGAATCGAGTGCGATCGAGACGTCGCGCCAAAGAACTGAAATTATTTCACGTCATCTTAAAGGCTTTTATCTCGGATTGCACAGTCCCTAGCCACGCTTATCTCGGGTCTAATTGAAGACCCCAACGCCCTGAAGCGGACGACGCGGAAAAAAAATGGCGCGGGGTGAACAGCTGTGGCGCGGCTCACCTCGAATTTTTAAAGGCCTCTCACGGCCTTGATTTTCGATCGATCTTCGATCCAAAAGCGAATCTCGAAACCGGGCGAGTGAACCTTTCGATTCGTCATATTACGTCGCCAACAATAATAATGTGAAATTGTATTGCACTGAGAAAAAAATTTTGATTAACATTGAACCAAAGAAATATTTTGTTAATTCCAAAAATAATTATTTGAAATAGGCTCGCAAAAATTGGATTCGGAATTATGACAATTTAGTTGAGTCAAATAATTATTCTTGGAATTAACGAAATATTTCTTTGGTACTATTCAAAGAAACAAGTTGATTAATTACTTTAAAGAAATTATTGATTTAAATTAAGAGTTACGTCAAATAAATAACGTATTTTCCTTAAGAAAGTGAAAATGAATTGAATTTATTTTTTACTGAAATCAAATAAACGTTTCGTCGACTGATACAAATAATTGTTTTGTATTAATAAAAGCAGTTTGAACATATTTCTTTGTTCGGATTAAATAGACTGTTTCATCAGTGCGAGTCCTTTTCGAACTATGAAAACTAGTTAAAAAATAGTTAATTTTTTTAGATTTTTCTCTCAGTGCATATACCACTACTTTGTTCTCGACATCGCATCGTCTATAAAACCAATAATATCTCCACTGTCAAGGAAATTAACATCTCATCGGGATGTTATCTCGGATTACAAAGTCCCTAGCCACGCTTATCTCGGCTCTAATTGAAGACCCCAACGCCCCGAAGCGGGTGACGCGGAAAAAGAATGGCGCGGGGTGAACAGCTGTCGCGCGGCTCACCTCGAATTTTTAAAGGCCTCTCACGGCCCCGATTTTCGATCGATCTTCGATCCGAAAGTGAATCTCGAAACTGGGCGAGTGAACCTTTCGATTCGTCATGTGACATCACCATCTTGTCGTGCAATTTTCCGCCGAAAGGCGAATCGAATGCGATCGCGGCGGCGCACCAAAGGTCGGACAAGTGGATTACGGCAGTGATGGCCGTCTGAAAAAGGCAAGATATCCTTCGACTTGCGATTCCCGCGCGGATTTCGCAACGCTGAGTCGCAATATAAATCGATTGAACCTAATCGACGTACGAGCGCGGCCATCTGTTTATAGCAAGCTGTAAACGAAACCGTGTTAAGGTTTGTGCGTCACGTCCTTGGCGGTATGACGAATCGCCTTTTCTTTTAAGGACACCCTGTACATCGGGAGAGTTTCGGTCCCGATTCGTCACCGTGCCATCTGCGCGCGCACGCCTGGAGGCGCTGACTCGGCCGGTAAAGAAGGTTCCTGCAGCTTAATTTATGGCAGCGCTTTATGTGGCCGGTTCCGCGAAAACTCGTCAAAAGTGGAACCGAAAATGAAGTCACGCCCGTTTCATGGTGAAAAATTACAACGAGCCGGAAAATGATTTTCTATTAAAAAAAAAAATGTGACAAAGAAATTTTTACTTAGGAATCCGCTTAAAAAATGTTAATTCGCTTCAAAAAGTGAACGACTGGAAGAATTACAAAAATGAAACCGAAAATGAAGTCAACGCCCGTTTCATGGTGAAAAATTACAAGCCAAAAAATGACTTTCTCCAAAAAAAAAAGGAATTTTTACTTTTTAGTAAGAATTCGGTTCAAAAATATTAATTCATTTTGAAAAGAGAAAAACTGGGAAAATTACAAAGATGGAACCGAAAATGAAGTTCCATGTTGAAAAATTAGAATGACCAAAATGATCATTTTCTATTCATAAAAAAAAAAAAGGGAATTCTTCTGACAAAGAGATTTTTTAATTCCTATTATCGACAAGATAAATTGTAGGGTTGATTGGTGACGTTAATAAAAAATTGGAACGATATTAAAAAAATCAGTTTCCATTAAAAAAAAAAAAGAATGGAATTCTTGTTTAGCGAGAGAAAAAATTCATTGAATCAGCGAAATATTTCATAATATTAAATAAAATATTCTGTTAATTCAATCAAACAAATATTTCACAGTATCAAAGAATTATTGCATTCAATTCGTTTCACTAATTATACTTTTTATATCCAATTTTGACAATGAGTGTTATTCTTACCGTAATGATATTTAATATTCCCGATGATAAATATTAAGTTTAGATGCGAAAAGAATAGAAATTTGTTTACGAGCAATGAAGAGGAAATATAACCCACTTTTTCCGCCATCTTAATGCACTTTAACTTTGGCCATTAACTCTACTTGGTTTCCGAGGGCAGACAACAAAGAGCCTACTATGCAGCGAATATGAATGGAAGAACTCACTTTTCGAACATTTCCAGGCGATTAAAGGTGATATGAAAGGCGCCGAGAGATTTAATCGACGTCGATAAATTAAAATTCATCTATACCCTTTTTGGCGGGAACGCCATTTTAAATACTCAAATGGGAACATAAGGTGGCGCGTCCCGTTTCCGTCATTTATATTTATGTTGAAGTCTTTTACAGTCTACATTGATAATTATACAAACTGAAGCGTTCCATATGCCATTTTAGTATATCGCCTTAATATTTTATGAGATTTTTTTTGGGTGGCGCCTCTAAGCGGAACTTCCAATATTTTCACTTTTTGTTATGTATATATCACACTTTCATATCGCCTTAATATTTTTTGAGATTTTTTTTGGGTGGCGCCTCTAAGCGGAACTTTCAATATTTTCACTTTTTGTTATGTATATATATATCACACTTTCATATCGCCTTAATATTTTATGAGATTTTTTTTGGATGGCGCCTCTAAGCGGAACTTCCAATATTTTCACTTTTTGTTATGTATAAATCACACTTTCATATCGCCTTAATATTTTATGAGAAATTTTCTTTGGGTGGCGCCTCTATGCGGAACTTCCA